>NC_046155.1:47086122-47201122 GCF_011064425.1 Rattus rattus
TTTCGTGAGATCCTGACTCAAAAAAACCCAAAACAAACAAACAAACAAAACAAAACCAAAAAAAAAAAAACAACAGTATGAGAAATTTGAACATACAAGCTACTATAAAGATTAACAAAATTAGCACCCATCTTTCACTCATATCCGTGCTATTTTAATATTTTACCAAGTATGCCAGAAAAAGTGCTGTGTTCATTAGATCCTATTTCCTTTTCCTTTCCTGGGAACACTACAAGACTGAACTTCCCAGCCTCCCCTGTGGTGACACTATTACCATGGTGCAAGTTCCACCACCGGGCCACCGTAAGCAGAGTGGTATGTGTTATTTGCAGGGTCATCCTAGAGGAATGGCTGAATCCTTTTTATTACACTTCCCTGATGCATAGATCCTGGAAACCATCCTGCTTTGAAATAGCAAAGCCCAGAGACACTGGATCTCCTGTAGGCAGCCCATACCCTTGGGTGGTTTTGTGGAATCTCCCTTGCTGCTTATCTTTACGAGCGAGCAGTGAGCGTTGGGTTTTGCCCTCTATATAACATTTCTCAGTGAGCACGACGGTCTGCAAACCATTGTTTTAGCTTGTGTGTGGCTGACCCTCGGTGTCACAAAGCAGCTTTTCGAATGCTTGTTTAGGATTTGTGGGCTTGATCTGCAAGTGCCCCAGTTGCCGTTCAGTCTGAAAAGCGCCCCACAGCGGCAGTGCTGAAGGCTTAGAGGGACGTTTAGAAGTGGGTCCTGTGGAAGCTGATAGGTTTTCGGGGGTTCTTACCTAGTGAACGGACTAATCCACTCGCGGATTCATAGATTTTTGTTTTTTTCTTGGAGGAGCTTCACTATAAAAGCAAGAGGCTAGTTTCTCTCTTCTCTCCTTCAGCTAAGAAGAAAGCAGTTACATCCCACCATGAGTTCCCGGCCAGGGTAGTTTGTCTAATCCGGTCCAAAACCTGTGACAACTAAGAATGTGGATTAAAACCTCTGAACCAATTATCTTGCTGAAGTGAACAGAAAGAAATGTTCAAAAGGAACACAACTGGCCGATTAACGGCTCTATTGAGTGTTTGACATCCTTGGTTATCAGAGAAAGGAAAACTAACGCTACCTTGAGACAAAGTCTCACCCTGTCAGAGGCGAGGGTCAAGAAATCTGCCAACAAATGTGCCTTACTTATTGTTGGTGAGGGAGCAATTTAGTAATGCTATTGTGGAAATCCGTTTGGAAGTTCCTCAGAAAGTTAAAAATAGTACCACCACATAACCCAGCTATTCCACTCCTGGGCACACATCCTCAAATTCCACATCCTATCATCCTATCCCAGAGCTATTTTATTTACTCATTCATTTTTGTTGCTACCGCGCCATATACCATAGCAAGGAAACAGAACCAACATAGGCTTGCAGGGAATTTGCAGGGAAATTGGCAGATTTCTTGCTGACCGCCTCCGACAGACTTAGACATTGCCTCAGGGAAGCTTTACCTTTTATTTCCCTGGTAGCTAAGGGCATTGAACCAACCCAGGAGGAACATAGGTGTTCCTCAACCAAGGGATGAAAGAATATGCAGGGCATGTCCCAAAGGGAATATTTATTATTTGGCTAACAATAAAAATAAAACCTTGATGTTTGTAGGAAAATAAACGGACACGGAAAGTATGATATTAAGTATAATATGAACCAAACTCATAGCAAACTTCATGTTCTCCTTCACATGGGGACACTAGCCTATAATGTGTGCATGCATATATGTGTTGAGCTGTAAATATGAGTATAAGATTTACAGAGACAATCAAGGGAGGCAGGCAAAAGGACACATGGAAACCCCTAAGTGACACTCCATCGCTTCAATATGGCTACCCCGTTCAGATGTCCACTGAGATGTATAGCGTTTGGGACTGGGCAAGTGTTTGAGTGGTTTCCTTAAACTAGCTGTGTGATGATTTTATTTGTGACTTAACCAATATAAAATGGTTTTATTTCTTTTTTAAAATTTAACTCAAGTCTTTTGTCACAGTTATGGAAACAGAGTTGGCCAACACCCCTTGTCTGTGTTCACTGCTCACTGTGGCCTTGGGAAGAGTTTCTCATTCTAGTTTTATTTTCATGTTTATTCCTTCTTACGATATCAACAGCAGAAGGATAACGGTGAGCCAGGCATAGTGCACACATGTGTAAGTCCAGCACTTGAGAGGTGGAGGCAGGGGGATGGGAGTTCAAGACCATCTACAGCTATATAAATAAGTAAATTGAAGGCCAGCCTGGGCTACATGAGACCCCTACAAGATGAACCAAGGCAACTGTGCTTGCTAAACACTGAGCTATTTTTGAGGGGATCATTTTTATTCTTTGGAACCCAATCTTTTTATTAATTGCATTTGCTGCGGATACTTTCTTCAAATACAGGCTATGTTTCTGCCTTGTTTCATTGTCTCTGCTTAACAAGTTTCAACTGACCGGTTTAGTTCTTCGGTTCTGTATAAGAATTCTTTCTTATTTCCAGGTCATAAAGGTCCTCTCCTGTAGTATCTTTTGAATGTTTTAAAGACCTTTCACGATTTTTACTTCGACTGTACTTGCATGGGGGTGGGGGTGGAGTGGGACGGTGGGTAGAAAGACGGCCCCACGAACTGGCCCATTTCCCAAGGTAAACTTGTTACCTGCTCATCTATTCTATGGATAGTGAAACAATGTTGCCAATATCAATGGTTCATTCATGTTGGGGTTTCTTTACAACAGTGGTTCCCAAACTTCCTACAGCCACCCTTTAGTGCAGTTCCTAATGTTGGGGTAACCCTCAACCTTAAAGTTATTTTTGTTGCTAGTTTCTACCTGTTATTTTGCCAGTTATGAATCATAATGTAAATATCTGTAAGGCCGAATATGTGACCTGCGACCCCTGTGAAAGGGTCCTTTGACTCCTCAAGGGGGTTGCCACCCTTGTGACCTACAGGTTGAGAGTTGCTGCTTTATGTTGTGTTGGGTTAGTCACCTGTCCCACCGTCCTGCCGTGTTTGCTGCAAGTCTTGTTATCTGGATGCACCTCGCATCTTGTTAGTCATTAGTCTCACGTATTAACATTGACTCTTTGCACGTCAGCAGAACTTGATGTCGCACTTGGTACGTTCTATACAAAAACCTGAGCCAGCATCTCCACTGAAATTGGATTTGCGTCTCTTGTTTCTGTAGTTTTCTGAATGAATGCTTTCTGCTATTGCATGTAGATGTCAGTGATGTGCATGAATATTGATTTTTTTATGCCCGGGAAAATTGTTGTACCCTTAGCGTCTGTGGAACGCTTTGAATTTGTCGATCACCTATATTCTTAGTGAGACCAAGTAGTCTTTGGATTCTCCCTTGTTCATTCTGTACTATGCTGCACGGAAGTGGTGAATCTTATTCTTTTTATATTTTTTTTTTTCCGGAGCTGAGGACCAAACCCAGGGCCTTGCGCTTGTTAGGCAAGCGCTCTACCACTGAGCCAAATCCCCAACCCCTTATTCTTGTCTTTAAAAGTGTTTCTAAGCATTATTCTCCGTTCTATGGTCATTGGCCATTTGAGTCTTCTCTATGTTGTTAATAGCTATATTTAGGCAAAGAAAGCATATTCAAGACCTCTTCAATACATAATATGATGTCCATATTGCCACCCATCTTGCACACTTTATAAAGACCATTATGAAAGTTTTTGTTTGTTTTTTTAATTAAAAAAATTTTTTTTGTTTTTTTTGTTTTTTTTGTTTTTTTGTTTTTTTGTTTTTTGTTTTTAGAATACATTTTGAAAGATAGTTGGTATGCAACAAGTAAATGTTCAATGGTTATAAAGAAAGAATTAATATTAAAGAGGTGCTTCGTGTAGTATAGAATTTTCTCACATGGTAATAGGAGTGAGAACACTGAGATATGCACACTGACATTCCCCATGTTGTCCGTTAGTGGCAAAATCCACTGCATTATCTCAGGACTCTTTCTGAGCTCAACCGTCAACCTCAGTGTTCTAGGCAGTTATTTCCAATCTCCTGTAACTGGCATAGAAACAATGACTTATTCACCAAGCTACCGTAGGCTTTGTTAAAATTTAATAGCATTTAACCTCTAACCAATTTGGCATTTGGTATTGTTATGAGAAAGAAATTCAGGGAACGAGGGTTTCATGCTTCCAAAGGTATAGCCACAGGATATCACAGCGCATCTCAGTCTAACGATCTCTTCTCTGGATTTCTTCGCAAGTTGAAAACAGTGATATCTGAGTAGAACCCAGCAGCAGGCCTCCATACATTACCCTCCCCCCTCTTTATTAGTGAAGTTCTTTGTTCGAGAGTTTATCTTTCTTATTAGGTGACTGGCTGGAAATGAGAACTCCCAGCCCGATTTCAATACGTGGATTAAAGGGCTTTAAAATTTCTAAAAACTCTTCCAGGGAAGTCTGCCGAATCTTTTATTCCTGACGGCTAGAAATTGAGGTGAGTCATAAACAAGAATAAATGCACGCCGGATTTACAAAGCAATGGAAAAAAAAAATCCCATCACATGATTTTGAACATCGTGTTGCTTTTCATTAGGGTGCATGCCATTTTCCCTTCTCTCCATGTTATCGTTCTAAGGTTTCATGCCCAGAGGACTTCGCTGCATTTCTCTTCTCAAACGCTCCCGACTGCCACTTCTCTCTCCCCCTCCCACGTGGCACAGACTCGGCCGGTCCTTGCTCCAGAATACCCAACACTGAGAGATTAAAGATGGACGTGGAAGGCCCGTGTCAGTGCAGAGATGTGTTCATTTGTCGAAAAGCAAACTTGTCGATCAAGAACACTTAGAGTTAGCTGTGCAACAAGCCACAAACGCCTTCAGCCCAGTAGGACTCGAGGTCTTTTTACCGACTGATGCCTGTCGTTGCCGCACTGCCTCCTGGGAGATGGACAAGCTCCAACTTTGCTGTCATGCCGCTGAGCTTTTAGAAAATGTGTCATAGCATTAAAAATAAGATAAAAAAAAAAAAAAGATCAGATGCTATATTCTCCACCAACCAGCATTGCCAAAACCAAGCTTTGAGGCTCTTAGAAATAGATTAAAATGTCAAAGCCAGTACTTTGCAGCGAAGGGCGCACGTCACTATTTTGCTCTGATCTGCAACCACCTGACAGGCCCAGGGAGCAAGAACAGCCAGCACCCAGAATCCCAAAGACAGTAAAGGCATTGTTGATGCTCTGTATCGATTCAGTCGGTTCAGAAGCAATCAAATAAGGAATAGTTCGTGATATAAGGATTACGTAAGAAAAGAACAGTTAAAGCTGTTGAAGGCATATGCGTCCGTACAAAACACCGAGCAGGTGAGTGGAGGTTTGTAAGCACCAACTTCCCCTCCTCTAGATAGAAAACAGTATAGAAATATAATAATAAATCTCATAGCGTGATGACAGTGAGTGAGACACAAACCCAGTGTCTGGCCAGAATGTGTGCAGAGTCTTGCAGACGTGCACTGCTGTCAGTATTCTAGAATATTCACAGGCTGAATATACACACCTAACCCACGCCGGCCATTTTTGGGTGCTTTAGGGTAAGTGCTACTCTCTTTCCTCTGCTTTGACAGTATTTCCACATGTTCTTCCTTCTGTAAGAAGACGCAGGCGTTCATCTCCTTCAACACGGTAGTCAACCCACACTCACCGGGCTGTAGAAGATTTAGTAGGAGCATCAGTATTAGCGGCGAAGCGGATAGAACTGCCTGTGGTGTGTCAGCCGCAGTGAATGCCATCTCTCTAGTCTTCAGGGTGACCTTGCTGTGCTGTTCTGACGAGAGTGCAGACAGTCTAATTTCCCATCCGCGGACTCTGGGTTGTCCATGTGACGGTCTTTGACTCCCTAGGCAGAAGTGATGCTATGTGGATCGTAGACTTTAAAGGGCTTTGCAGCTTAAGTTTTAAGCATCTTAAACCACTGAGATGCTTTGTGCAGTGGAGAAGGTCAATCTGTATTATAGATGGCATGAACCCCATGGAGACCCAACTCCAGCTACCACACGTGTGAAGACACCATCTTGGACTCTCTAGCTCTGGGCAGGTGGTCACATGACCAGGGGTTCCTGAGTGTCTCCAAAAGTGACTGAAAAGGAAGGACCCAGATGGCCAATGAATAGGACATACGATAGAACATCAATATTTTAAGGTCCCGTAATGGGGATTTAAAAAAAATATTTATTAATATGTATATTATATTGTTTATTTTGTGGCTGTCTTCAGACACACCAGAAGAAGGCATTGGGTTCCACTACAGATGATTGTAAGCTACCATGTGGTTGATGGACTTGAACTCAGGACCTTTGGAAGAACAGTCAGTGCTCCGAACCACTGAGCCATCTCTCCAGCCTGTGTGATAGGGAAATTTGTCCCACTGTATTCCAGAGGTGCCAGTCCCACTTTAGAGAGACTACAAAAGGGACCGCCTCTCCAAATGTTTTATTAATTTATTAAATTAAAAGTGGAAAGTAAAAAAAACAGTTCTCTTTTATTTTTGCTTTACAACCTGAACGTAGACTGCAGTAAATGTATATGGTGGTTATTCGGTAACTGTAGAATTGAGGGTCCGCTCATCAGTGAAGCAAGTGTTCACCTTGTCCCACAGTGCTAGGAGTCCAATGTATGACACTTTCTAAAACGAACAGCTCCTCTCTGTTTCCCATTGTATGAACCCTGACCCTTTTTTTTCTGTAGGCAGTGGCTAAGATATCAAAGAAGCATACAGTAACACATTGACTTGTTGATCTAGGTCTCAAATACTTATTGACCACACGCTGGATACAGGACTGGATTAAGTAACAAAAGGGTAAAGGACCTTAAGACACGGTTACTGCTCTTTGCAGCAGGGAATGCAACATAGCTAAGGGCACAGAAGTTTGTGCTGCTAGAGTTGGCTGTACAGGCTTCTCACAAGTCATGCAACTGAGAAGACTTCCAACCAGGACAAGCAGAACTTCCTTAATAGGAAACATGTGACTTGAATTTGGCGTTAAAGATAAAATTACGAGTCACATGAAGGTGAGAACGTTAAAGGTCTGTCCAGGAAATCTTGGTAGCGGGAAGCATATTTGAGTTGTTTCCAAGAAAAGTGTTCAGAAGGTTTCATTGAAGTAGTGGGCTTCTTTACTGATGATCCCTTTGTGGATCCAGAGGCCAAGTGCAGAGTGTCTGGAAGTGTCAGAAACTCTGCCAGCTCTGAAAATACTGTTATGCTGATGTCGAAGAGCCGCCCGTCATAAGGAAAAAATAATCTCATGCACAGGCAGCAGTCAGTGTAGTCCGTAAGGCGACCAAAGTCTGTGGCTGAGAACGAAGTCTAGAAAAGTAGGCGAAGAGATGTGGCAGCCTTGGAAACTAAGATTTCCTACTCTGATGCAGATAATGAGTCACTTTTTGGAGAAACAGTAGCATTTTCTTTTTTATGTGAAATGTTACTTGAAGCAACCATGTGAAAGACAAGGTAGCCAGGTATGAAGGCACGTGCCCCAGACTTGGGAGGCTGAGGTGGGCAGATCTCTGTGAGTTTAAAGCCAGCCTATTCTACATAATGAGACTGTGTCTCAAAAAAAAAAAAAAAAAAAAAAAAAAAGAAAGAAAGAAAAGATAAAAAGAAAAAAAAAAGAACTAAAACACTTATATTACCTGTTATTCAAGAAGCCCAGTGTAAGGCCCTGGTGCTCTATGCAGCTTGGCCTGAAAGCTGATCAGTGTTGTTTGGCCAAGGGGACAACTTGGATAGAAACAGTATTCTGAACGGCAAACCCCATGTTCTGACATGACTATCTGTCCAGACAGTAGCAGCGGTCCAGGAGAAGGGGAAGATTTTAAAATTCTTTCCCTTAGACATGTTACATACAAAAGCGCTGTGGGTGTATGGGGACCCTAAAAAATAGTATTTTCTACCTGCTACTGGCAAAGATGAAATGTTTTGTTGTGTCTAAAGCTGATGAGCCTTCATGGAAAGAGGCACTCTCTTTCATCGGCTTTGGAGCTCTTTGGAGTTTAAACCTGCACGGCTCTTAGGGGGGTCAGGGGGAGATTATTTGGTAATTTTTTTTTTAAATTAAATCCCCATAGCTTTTGTTCCAAGAATTCTAGATTCTACCTTATGAATTTGTCTCATGGCTGTAATACTATACAACTAGGCAACGAGTAGTTGAGGATCAGTTCTTTGAAATTAGTGTTCGTGAAAGGGAAACATCCAAATAATTCTGATATACTCCTGTAGGGAAGACTAGTTAAAAGCACGCTATAGTTATGTTACAGAGTGATTGGCGCTACATTGAGTATTTGCATATGCTAATAGGAAAAGCTATTTATGCAGAATATATGGAGATGAAACCAATGCGAGAGTAGAGCAACTTAGCTATTAAGCTCTTGTGATAGTTAATTTGAGTCAACTTGATTGGTTTAAGACACTCCTAGGGCATCAATAAAGGTGTTTCCTCCATCCCATAGGCTGAGGTCCTGTGGTGAAGAAAAGGGCAAAAGGACAGAGTGAAAGTTCAATTTGGGCAAATATTCCCTCATTTATGCTGCCTGGTCCGCCGAGGCTAGAGCAAGAAGCCTCACATGGCCGTGCCTTCCTTCCAAACCACCGCAGATTGTCTCTCCTCAAATCACAAGAGAAAGGAACCCTTCCTCCCCTAAGCTCATGTAACAGGTTCGGTCACAGTGACAAGTAATACAACTCTTGTTTATATAAAAAGTAATGCGTAGGAAGAGGGGGCTCATGGGAAGGCGGGGGGGGGAATAAAAGGGTACATAAATGTTTCTGTAGATGCAGATTTATTGGATAGTTCTGGAAGATATCTAGGTTATAGTAATGATTTGCTCGAGGGAACAGTTTTAGTGGATCGGGATTCTGACCACTCACTAAAAGTTTTTGGAAGTCAGCGCTGGGGCCGAGGAGTGGGCTGTAGGGTGTTGGTTAGTGCTACTGGGTTCCATATCTGTAGAAGGGGAAGGAGGAAAACAGGATTGGGCAGGAACGTGGTGGAATAGTCTCAACAGAGGAAGGCCTCAGCAAACTTCACTGTGATTCCCAGGTTTGGGAGGGTCCTTGGGAGTTCTTTCATATTAAGAGACCTTTGAAAGACCCTGGCATCATTCAGCCAATGGGCGAGCTCGTCCAAGGAAATGGGTGTGGCCTAGAAAGTGAATCGTCACAATTTTGAAGCGTTCTAAAATGGAGCAGTATGGCACACTGAGCTCATTTCTGTAACAATCCCCCCAGCCCACTCACCCCCCTGCTTTTAGATTAATGTCAATTTAAACATCATAAATTCTCTTACCTTCGGAACCACTGAATACAGCTAAGAACAGCTCTGGAATTTGACCTTGTTTTTACTTGGCCTTAGCTGTCTTGTCTGTTCTAAAGTACAGACCAATGTCATTTCATTGCTGGCCTCGGGCTAGGAGTGTAGGTTGGTTAGTAGAGCACTTGCTTTTAGCATGGGCAAGGTCCTGGGTTCAATCCGCAGTACCGATAGAAAACCACCCCTACAACAGAACAATCTGCGGGTCTTTTATGAGCTTAGTTTGTGCTAAGACATTAAAAAAAGACAACGATATCACTGGTACCAGAAATTTCTCTTTGTTTTGTTTTGTTCTCGTGTGTGTGTTCTGTTTTTAAACGCTGCTTCCATTCATTGTTAAAAATTCTTGGTAAAGTGGTTTAAAATCCTCTGGTTAATTTGCCTCAAGCTCTTGGGAATTAAGGTGCTATTGAATTGTTCCTTACAGAAACCTCATTCTTTAATAAAAAAAAAAAAAAAAAACAAAAAACCTGCTGTCTCCCTGAAGCGAGGAAGCACACCATCTTCCAGTGCTATTATATTAATAATTGAGCTGGTTCGCTTTGCTAGCTCAATAAAGTGCTGAGTGATTGGGAAATAACGCGGCTGGGTGGCTTTGCAGGAGCATGCCACATTGTGAATGAGTTCATCTGGAGGATCCGGATACTATCAAAACAGAATGGAACACCCCGCCCCCGCTTAGGGAAACCAAATCACACAGCTTGAGAGGCGGACAAAGGAAAGAGAACAAGGACTTCTGAGGCTGTTGGTTCAGCAGGATTGGTTCTTGATGGGGATTGCGAATCTGGATCCGCAGCAATACTTCTTTCCATCTTCTGGTTTCAAAGCAATCTTTTGTATCCCTAATAATTCCTAATCCTCGTTATTAATGTGAACCCAGGAACATGTAAAACTCACTCATCTGCCAAGATTAGAATCAGGATGGTCTCTTGAGTAAAACAGAGGCGCGCGCATGTGCGCGCTCTCCATGGAGGCGCAGGACTCAGAAGAGGGTCACTGCCCAGGTCCTGCGAAACTCAGTGAATTCTGGTCAGAAGGGAGGTGTCTACAAATCAGCGAACTATTGGTGCAGTTAAAGTTCTAAGAACTAATGAAGTGGCTTCATGTTACAGGAAGAGTCGCAATAGGAGGAAGGCCTTGTCGGGTGGTAGAGGGTTTGTTGGGGTTGGTTAGAGTCAGACAGAGAACTTCTCTTCAAACCGCTTTCATAGCGTCTTATCTCATACCAAGGGGTGGGGGGAAGGCATCTATTCTATTTGTCCATTTCATAGCATAATGATTGCCAAGGAGACTACGGCAACGCATTCATAACTGCACTCGGAATTAAGGAAGCCGAGGTAGGAGTATGACGCAAGCAAGGCCACCCTGAGTTTCAGAGACAGAACATGTTTTAAAACAGAGCAAACAAATTCCAACAGTAACAGAAAGACTTGGGATTGTTAACCGCAATGCTATTCAGGTCAAACCTGTCAGGTGCCTGTCAAGCAGATACAAGATTACACTGATTGCATTTATCCGCTGAGGAGACAACTGTTAGAAAGTACTTTTCAGTTCCGTTGAGGTATAATTGACAACGAAGTGACACAGATTCGAGGTGTGTCGTTGAACCTCTTGACCTCTGGGAATCTATCACCACAATCATTGAACATGATTGTCACCCCAAAAATTCCCATGCTCCTCTGGAAAGTCTCTGTCTCTGTCTACCCAGACTCTCTAGTCAAAAACCAGCCTCTGCTTTTTCCTCTCTGTACTTCGTATTTTAATCTCCATTTCCTGTATGAATGGGCTGGACTTTTTTAGGGAGGAGGGTCTGCCTTTTTTTCATGCACAGTAATTCTTAAGATTTATTTATTTGTTTGTTTACTTATTGTAAGTACACTGTAGTTGTCTTCTGACACACCCGAAGAGGGCATCAGATCTCATTACGGATGGTTGTGAGCCACCATGTGGGTGCTGGGATTTGAACTCAGGACCTCTGGAAGAACAATCAGTGCTCTTACCCACTGAGCCATCTCTCCAGCCCACGCACAGTAATTCTTTTGAGGTTTGTCTACACTACTGTGTGTAGCTATAGCACACTCTTTTGTATTGCTAATTAGTGTTCCTTTTTAGGAGCATATCACAAATTTTTAAAAATTTTCTTTTCTTTTTCCTTTTTTGGTTTTTCAAGACAGGGTCTCACTATGTAGCCCTGGCTGTCTTACATCTCTCTCTGTAGACCAGCTGGCCTTGAACTCAGGGACCTCTTCCTCCTGAATGCGGGGGTTTAAGGACATGTTCCACCATCATCTGGCAATTTCATTATCCATTTCTTCATTGGTGACTATTTGGGCTCTTTCCAGCTAATTTGAACATTAGTAGGCAAACCTTCATACGGCCATACATCTCCTCTCCTCTTCAATACATGTAGGAGTGGAATAACAGGATCGTATGGTGGATCTATATTTACTTTCTTTAAAAAAAAAAGATTTACTTACTTATTATGTACATTGTAGCTGTCTTCAGACACACCAGAAGAGGGCATCGGATCTCTTTACAGATGGTTGTGAGCCACCATGTGGTTGCTGGGATTGAACTCAGGACCTCTGGAAGAGCAGTCAGTGCTCTTAACCACTGAGCCAGCTCTCCAGCCCATGTATTTACTTCTCTATGAAACGGTCAAGCTGTTTTCAGAGCAGCCACCTCGAGTTCTTGCACCCGGCAGTGCGAGAGAGTTGGTCCACTTGTTCTGCTTCCTTGCTAACATCTACTGGGAAGTGTCTTTTAAAACCCTGTCACTCTGGTAGGTAGGTGAGGAATAGTATTTCATAGCGGTTTTAATTTGCCCTTGAGGATATTCACATATATGTGCCTTCTATATATTATCTTTGGTGAACTAGGATTCAGTTGGAGATCTTGTCTCAAAAAATGGTGGAAGGTGATTGATATTGACCTCTGACCTACACATGCCTATACATTCATGTACACACACACATATGTCACATATGTATATACACACACGTGCATCTGTGTAAAGGCAAGATATATGTATCACAATTATTTTAGGCTGTCTCTTTAAAAAAAAAAAACTCACTAAAAAGCAACCATAGACCGGGTAGTGGTGGCATACATCTTTAATCCAGCTCTTGGGAGGCAGAGAGAAGCCTCTGAGGCCAGCCTGGTCTACGGTGTGAATACCAGAGCAGTTAGAGCTACATAGAGAGACTCTGTCTCAACAACAACAACAACAACAACAACAACAAAGCAATCAAGTGTGACACAGCACTTAAGAAGAAATGAGGCATCCTGGATGTTCTGTGTGGCCTAGGGCAGGACGTTAACCCTGTTAAAGCCAGCAAAAAGGGGATTGTCTGGGTGGCCGCATCACGGGACTCTGGCCATTCAGACTGACAGACAAATGAATTTCAGTCCCACCTGGATCCCCTTCATGGTGTGGTTTTGCAAGGCACACAGAAGCCAAACAAATGCTTATTCCACAAGCTGAGGAGAAATCTAGAAACCAGAATTCCTACCACATTTGGTTGGTGGGGGAGATTAGAGTCAGCATACTTTGGATACAAAGGTTCAACGAGGAAAAAAAATCTGGTTGGGTTATCAGGTCCGGGTCATCAAGGGTCAGACCTGGGGGGCAGTCAAGGCATCCCAGGCCCCCAGGAGAGTGGAGGAAACAAGACAGAGTGAGAGGGGAGCACCACTCATCTGTAGTCTCTGCTCTCCGGAGTTGAATGAGGAGTAGCAGGAATTCTGGGTAATCCTTGGCTACACGGCAAGTTTGAGGACAATCTGTGTTACTTGAGACCATCTTGCAATCAAAACAAACATAAAACTGAATGGAGGAGGGCATTTTGAAGGCAGGTTCTAGTAAGAGGGTCTGAGAGGCTAAAGAGGAATGATCCCCTGGCACCTGAAGATGGATGCATGCCTTAGCCTTTTCAGCTATGCTGGGACCCTGTGGTTTCCATCCTCTAATCCTGCTATGCTCAATGAACATGCCTTTTAAATATAATATTTTGATTTTTTTTTTTGAGAATCCCATATAATGTCTGCTGGTCATAGTCACCTCCACTCTTTCCCCTAACTCCTCCCGGGTCTAACCCCTGTCTCCGCCTCCTCCCAATTTCATGTTCTCTCTTTAGAGCTCACTGTTCCAATTGTGCTCCCCAAATACTCCTAGGTATGGGGAATGGATATGTTTGAGGAGAAATATAGAGGAACTGTAGGTGTATAGGGGGCTAGAAGTGGGTAGGAAAAGTAAAGCCTGTTTGGGGGTAACAACAAGAACAGACACTGTACCTTATTCATATATTTTCTTTTTGTTGAACTCTCTCTCTCTCTCTCTCTCTCTCTCTCTCTCTCTCTCTCTCTCTGTGTATGTGTGTATGTGTGTGCATGCATGTGTGCGTGTGTGTGTGTGTGTGTGCGTGTGTGTGTTTACTAACTGATCCGTCTCCTCAACTTCTTTTTGCTGAGTTTTTAAGGAAGAAGAATTTGATGAGTAATTCTAAACAGCAGTCATATGTTAAAGGAACCTGTGATTATTTGTAAAGGTAATCTAACGTTATATTATGTGTCTGAAGAGGAAGGGCGTCATTTATCCATAAAAAAAAAAGTGGAAGTTTTAGAAGTTCCTTGAGTAGGGGTAAAACTTAAACAAAATAATACAAAACAAAACCAAACCTGCACAAGTATGTATGGACTCTTTCCCCACTACCCCAAGTCTGAGGACTTAACCCAGAGAGACACAGAACTTTACATTAGTGCATATTTAGGGAGTTGTGGGCCTAACACACTTGATGTGGGTTATGAGAACTGAACTCAGGTCAAAGCTGAGTCATCTCTCCAGCACCTAGAGTTCCTTTAAAAAATGTTTTTAATGGTGGTCGTGGTGACACACAATGGTAGGATTTGCTGAAAGAGGCAGAGGCAGGAGGATCACAAGTTTGAGGCCAGATAAATAAAAGAATTAAAAAAAAAACAATAAAAAAGAACAAAAAAAGTTTTTAATTTAACATGCTTCCGGTTGCAGACCAAACTTCCCGAAGATCTAGTGGCTTTACTTAGCAGCAGTGGCTTACGCAGTTCTTCAACCTGTGATGTGGGCAGGGCCCAGCAGGGCTATGTGTTTTTTCTGCACAGAGGGGCAGGAAGGGAAGTTTGTCTAGCAGCCTGAAGATCCACTTCAGAATTGCTCATTCACATGGCTGGCAAGGTGATGGGAGCTGTCTGTGGCAGTTCAGTCAGGACCCAGGGATTTCTCGAAGGCTGTTTGAGCTTCACCAGGTATGGTGTGGGTTCCCCAAGAGAGTGTCCCACTTAAGTACCAGGAGTGGGAGCTGCTCCTTTTTCTTTTAATATTTATTTATTATGCTTGAATGTGTGAACGTGTGTGTGTGTGTGTGTGTGTGTGTGTGTGTGTGTGTGTGTGCTCATTCTCACTCACATTCAGCATGCGAGTGGAGGTCAAAGGATAATTTATGGGAATTGGTTCTCTCTTTCCACCGTGCGGGTTCTGGGGATTGAACTCAGGTTGTCAGGCTTGGCAGCAAGCGCCAAGCTGAGTCATTTTATTGGTCCAGAACTGCTAACTCCGTAAGTCCTGGCTCTGGAAACCCAAGCAACATTGTGCCTGGTGCATCCTGTTGGTTAAGTAGTCAGAGATCTAAGTTGCAAGAGGAAGGCACATGGGTCCTACTTTCTCTGGGAGGACATTCAAAGAACGTGGGGACTCTACACTATAATATGAAGAAAACACAAATGCAGGGTTCTGTGTTCAGTTGGCACCCAGGAACCTTCTTAGGCCCTCTTGCAGTCACCGCTCCTTCAGGGGTAGCCACCATCTTCCAACGCTATCACAAGGAACTCTTTTGAGCTGTTTATTCTGGGCTTGTAGACGGGTCAGCAACATCCCTCCCCCGAACCCCTCAGATGCCGCTAGTTCTCTGCAGCCTAGCTGTGACAACCCAAAACAGGCTGCAGAAATGACCAGATGTTCAAAGGGTTGCTGAAAGCATGCAAAACCATCCCCCAACCTTGAGAAGAGTCAGTGAAATCCCGTGTGATCACCGGGATGTAAGTTTCACGTGAATGTAAGATCTTTTTTGGTTTATTTTGATTTTGAATGATTCCTGGGAGCCTGTCTGGCACGCCGTGAAAAACCGATGATCTCCTGTTGGGTGATAGAATAAATGGCGATTTGGAAATAGTCAACTTTGAGATATATAGTTTTTTAAGTCAACTGGATCTTTAATCACAAGTCATTTGACTCCTTATAGTTAGTGATGTCCATTTTACGGAGCCGGCATTGATACCAAATACACTTGTCTCTGACAGGAAGCCATCTTGGTTAACTGCTTCACATAGCAACATGAAATATGTACCATGGAGATAGAAAAGACTGTGATTTGCCAGACGCAGAGGCACTGTCTTGTGACAGTGCCAATAATCTATCAAGGCTCGAACTGGTTTGTAATCGCTGTTCGTAGCAGTTTTGTGAATCAGAACTGTCGCAGAGATGATTCAGGAAGCTCTTGCTCAACAATAGTGTTGTGTGACAAAACTTTCCCTAGGGAGACAATACAAATCTACTCACCACAGATACCACCAAGTCTAACTTAATGAACCACGACCTTTATTGGGGTTGCTTACAGGAATGTGGGTGAGGGGTCTCTTACAGGAGTAGAACTGACTCAAAGACAGCTGTATCACCAAAGCCCAGCCCAACATGGGTGACAGCTCACAAAGGTGGGAACCTGGAACACTGCACAGCCTGGGGGTTGGTTTAAACCTCTTCCACGCAGCTGTAGCTTCACTGCTTCTGAGGAGGGGGACTTTCAGCTTTTAGTGTTTGCAATAGAAGGCAGGGTGGGGCCTAGTGAATCTGGTTAGTTTCAGGGACTTCCTGAAGCTATTTTGAGTTGGTTACCTTCTGGTTTAAGGAGTATCCCTGAAGGATGGACTGATTTAATCTAGGAGGAAACTATTACGACAGCATGCAGAAACTTAAATACCTCTTTTGGAAGATAGACGTTGATACTACTTTAAAATCTCCTTCTCCCAGCCAGCATGGAGAAATGGGCATCTCTTGGGATAACTGGCACAAGAGCCACAAGGGTTGGGCTGGAGAGATGGCTCAGCCAGTTAAGAGCACTAAAACTGCTCTTCCTGAGGTCCTGAGTTCAAATCCCAGCAACCACATGGTGGCTCACAACCATCTGTAATGAGATCTAATGCCCTCTCTGGTGTGTTGAAGACAGCTACAGTGTACTTATATATAATAAATAAATCTTAAAAAAAAAAAGAAACAAAAGTAAGAACTGGAATGGCCTGCTGCCAATGCTAAGATTGCCCCTTGCCGCATACATACCATCTGAGTTCAAGGCAATAGGAAGTACGGCGGCCTGAGATTGGATGTGGGGAACTTTTCCTGGGGCTCTGAGTGTTGTACTTGCAAAACAAGGATCATTTGTATTGTCTACAATGTATTCAATAATGAGCTCATCTGCACCAAGACCCTGGGGAAGAACTGCATTGTGCTTATTGACAACACACCGTACCCACAGTGGAAATATGTCCCACTATGCACTGCCCCTGGGCTGCAAGAAGGGGGCCGAGCTGACTCCTGAGGAGGAAGAGATTTTAAGCAAAAAAAAAAAAAAAAAAAAATGATCAAAGAAAATTCAAAAGAAATACCCGGAAAGGAAAAAGAAAGCCAAAATCAGGAGTCTTCTGGAGGTGCAGTTTCAGCAGGGCAAGCCTCCTGCCTGTATTGCCTCAAGACCGGCCCATGTGGCAGAGCAGATGGCTTTGTGTTCGAAGGCAAGAAGCTAGATCTGCGGAGGATCAAAGTCCGGAAAGACAAATAAACCGTCATTCATAGTTCGTATAATAAAGGTGTTTTCTGTTGTGTGTAAACAACAAAAAAAAAAAATCTCCCTCTCTTCCCTCAGGGTCCAATCTCACTATGTAAAATTCTCATCTCAAAAAATTTGCCCATCTCACTATGTAAATCACTTAAGGGTACCCCAAAAATACTTTTCAGTGGGAGGTGGGATTTTTTTTTCTGTGAGTTTTACCAGCTGTCCTTTCTGAAATGTATCCCTGCATTTATTCACTGGCCAGTCATAATTATGTCAGTAAAAAAAAACGAAAACGGTCACCTTACTAACACATGAAACAATCAAACTTTGGGGCAGAGTGGAAATAGAACTGTATGCCCACAGAAGCCCTTGGAGATCATGTAGTCAGTTAATGTGGTGATGCTACAAAAGATCTGACCTTAGCGGTGATGCTGCCCTGTCACTCTGAGCTGCTTCAGTTCCTGGAAGCCATGTGTGCTAACGGTACAATGCACGCAAGCCTGGTGGTCAGAGCAGCTTAGTGACAGGACAACTACTTTAAAACTATTTTTATTTGGCAAGCGTGGTCATGCATGCCGTTATATTTTGTTTTGTTTTGATGCATTCCTTTAGTCCCAACACTTGGGAGGTAGAGGCAGGAGGAGTTTGAGGCCAGCCTGGTCTACACTGTGACCAGGCTAGCCAGGGCTACGTTGTAAGGTCCTGCCTCCAAAGTAATTTTTTAAATCGAATTCTTCCTGAGTTTCACACAATGTGTGTTGATCACTTCTTCCCAACCCCACCCCCCCAGCTCTCCCGTGTGTGCTCCCTCCTCTTGACCTTTGTACGACTTTGAGGACAAATAATTTTGAGAGGATGAACTGTCACACGGAACACAGAACACAGAACAAATATAGTACACGCAAGGGAGAGACGGGCTGGAGGGATGACTCAGGCAGTTCCGAGCACTTGTTCTTGCAAAAGACCCTCCAAGGTGGACCACAACCATCCATAAGTCCTGTTCTTGGGGATCAGATGCCCTCTTCTGACCTCTACAGAGACCAGGCCAAGCACACATGTGGTGCACACATGTACACACAGCTAAAACAATTGCACGTCTAAAGTAAAATAGCATAAATCTTCAAAACAAACCAGCTAACACAAACTCCCTCCTTCTCTTCCTCCTCCCCTTCCTCCTCATCTCTCTCCTTTTGTTGATGTTGATTGGTTAGATCCTGAGCCTTACTGTGTTAGGCAATGCTCTACCTCTGGGCTGCATACTCCGTGTCCTATTGACTTTATCAGGCCTACAGGGCTGGTTGCTAGTGGTTTCTACTCCTGGGTTGCTCTCACTTGGCCAATGTCAGAATAAAGAAAATTCAATATTGAGCATCGTCTTAGGGTTTTACTGCTGGGAACAGACACCATGACTGACCAAGGCAAGTCTTATACAGGACAGAATTTAATTGGGGCTTACAGGTTCAGAGGTTCAGTCCATTATCATCAAGGTGGGAATACATGGCAGCATCCAGGCAGGCATGGTGCAGGAGGAGCTGAGAGTTCTACATCTTCATCTGAAGATGGCTAGTGGAAGACTGACTTCCAGGCAGCAAGGAGTAGGGTCTTAAGCCCATGCCCACAGTAACACACCCACTCCAACAAGGCCACACCCACTTTAACAAGGTCACACCCACTCCAATAAGGCCACACCTCCAAATAGTGCCACTCCCTGGGCCAAGCATATTCAAACTATCCACAAGCAGCCAGGTGTTTAGGATGGGGTGGGTCTAGGTTTTTAAACAGAATTTGAATGTCACTTATAAGCCAATTGTGCCCACATTGTTTTCATTTTCTGTTTTCCCAAGGCTTTAATGTGTTACTCTTTTCCATTACACTGTCTTGTGTTCATGATTCATGTTAGCAGAAGTGAGGAGGAACCAGAAGGGCGGGTATGTAACAATTCCCTGTGACGCAGAGAGATGAATTGGAAGTGAGGATATTTTTAGAATCCTTTTTTTTTTTTTTTAAACAGAAGAAAGCTTAAAGCAGGTGACTGTTTAGTTCTCTTTCACGCTGAAAACAGAGAAAATGACCAAATTTCCCATTTGGAATGGTCTGAAGGACACACACACATCTGTCTCAGGAGATAAATTGCCATAACCACAGGTATCTTTTAGAAAAGGACTTGTAAAATTCCTTTCCAGAAATACGATACCCAAAGATAGAAAAATGTGCTTAACCACTGAGCACATCAGAGGAGTTTGCTACCTCTGCAAAGCCCACTGAATGGCAAACTTACCGTCTAAATTAGAATTGTGGAAGTGGAAAGGAATGAATGTGTACTTTTTTTTTTTTTTTTTTTTTTTTTTTTTTTTTTTTTTTTGAGCTGGGGACCAACCCAGGGCCTTATGCGCTTCCTAGGTAAGCGCTCTACCACTGAGCTAAATCCCCAGCTCCGAATGTGTACTTTCTTTAACCTATTCATTCAAGAGAAGTTTGTGCAATAGAAAGACACTGGGATAGACTTAGGAGTCCAAGGATGAGAAGGTTGGCCCAGTCCCTACTCTCAAAGAGCTTCTACTCTGAACACAGAAACATATATACACACTCACACATGTGCACGGACATACAACATTCCCATGCAAACCCCCACACACAACAAGTCGCACATCTGCACATCCTTATACAATATACATAATACACACATCGCTACACATCAATACTGCGCAGATAAGCACGTAAACACGAGTGACCGTGTACGCACACTCACAAGCTTATGTGCTTGAGAGCTGACAGAGTTGAGGTTGGGAGTGGAGCATGCCTTTGTTAAGTTAAGAAAGGGAGGAGGAAGCAAGCTTCGACCATAGTCAGAGAAAGTTACTACAAAGTGTAGTGAGGCCAGGGGGAGCAGCTTTGTGGAGTTGCTAATTATCAGATAGTTAGGTTTTTCGAGCTGCATTCAAACACAGTTGCCATCTTTATCCGTGAGAAGTGAGAGCTTCGTTTCAGTTTCCCTCCCTTTAACACAGACGTTATTATAGCAACTACCTATCAGCTTTGGTATGAGGCTAAAATGAGGTGATGTACACAAACCGTTTAGCAAGGGCCAGCTGTGTAGGAAGCACTCGGTGCATGCTAGGTGTCTATTTTTTTTCTTAATGTTGCCAGTTCTACAAGTGTTTTACTTTTTAATTTATATGAATATACTGTAGCAGTCTTCAGACACACCAGAAGAAGGCATCAGATCCCATTACAGATGCTTGTGAGCCACCATGTGGTTGCTGGGAATTGAACTCAGGACCTCTGGAAGAGCAGTAGTCAGCGCTCTTAACTGCTGAGCCATCTCTCCAGCCCTAAGTGTCTATTTTTAATGACATCCTTATTATCAGAGTTACCAGGTAAATTACAAGTCTCCTCAGTGAGGTTAAAATGGAGCTAAAATTTGTTTATTAAGTGAGTACATGATGACTGGTTAAAATTTACTTATGTTCAGAAAATTCAGGAAAGACAGACTTTGATTATAAATGATATAAATGTGTAGGTAGAATAGTTTATTAACAGAAAATCTGGATCAGCCTGAACGGCATCTCACCCAGCGTCATCAAATAATTCCTGTGGCCTATGACTTCAAGGTGGAAATGTCCAAGCTATTATTTAGCTCCAGGAACACATCTCCAGAGTAGGTCAGACTTGATCATCTCATCAACAAAATCATCTGGTAGCCGTCATGGATCCGAGATAATTTATAAGATAGGAAATAGAAGTGGCTAAAACCCCATCTGAGAAGGCGTAATCTCACCAGTGATCCGAGCGTTGTTCATTAAATGAGAGGGGATTTGGGGCTGTCAGCCTGGCGATGATTCAAGCAAGTATGGCTACACTCGTTGAGGGCGCAGTGCAATTGCCACACCCAGGCATTGTTGACGGAAGTCTAAGTTGGAGAGAGCCACACTTTCAAAGCTAGTTTGGCAGTATAGGCAAATCACTTTAGTGCAGCTCTCGTCTTCTCAACTCTACCTGGATTGTGCTTTAAGGGAAAACAATCAGAAGAATTACACAAAGATGCTCGTATCTGCCTGCTACTGTACGGAGTGTTTATAACGACAAACTCTGGAAGCCACCTGAATGCCACCAAGAGGGAGGTGTCCAATAAATTAGGACCTAAGTAGATGTGGGGCTCTAGCCAGCCACTGAAAACAGCTAGAGAGATTGACTAATGACAGTGTTGAAAGATGATGTATGTAAACGACTTAGGGCTTGCTATCTAATGAACGCTTACTGTATGCTAAGTGCCTATTTAAACTTCTTTTATTTTTCCTTTTATTGAAAATTGATTTTTTTTTCTTACATAATATATATCCTGGTTACACTTTCCCCGCCCTCTACCGCTCCCGGCTCCTCCCCTCTCCCCCTCCCATCTGGATCCACCCCTTACTGTCAAATAACAGGCTTCTAAGGGATGACAATAAGATAAAATAAAATACAACACGATAAATCAAAGCTATCACAGGGGAAGTGGACAGAACAAACAAACAGAAGGAAAGAGCCCAAGAGAAGACACAAGAAACAGAGACCCACTCATTTGTACACTTAGTAGTCCCATAAAAACCGCTAAACTAGAAGCCATAATACATACACAGAGGACCTGTAGGGTGAAAAGGGAGAAGAAAAATATTGATAAAATAGAGTAAAAATAATAAGAAACCATTACTCTCAAACTAAAAGACAAAGAACACCAATGCGACAGACGTTATGAGTCAGGGAACCTCTAAAGATACTGTTGACTTCATTTTCCGTCAGTCAACTACATTTCCATTTGCTAGTGGATCAGTTGGAGACAGGTTTTGGGGTATGGGTTGGGGCATAGGCCCGCTTCTCCTTTCTGCTCTAGGACCCCATCTCATGCGGAGACATGGAGGCTCTGCGCATGCTCCCTAGTCTCTGAGTTCGTATGTGTGCTGGCCCTGTTATGTTCTGAAGGCTTTTTTGGGAGGTGGTAGTGGCGGTGTCAGAATTCAACTACTTTTCCAGGGCTGGTCTTGGATTCTTAGTCATCCTGTCTCAAGCTCCGGAGTCTAAGATTATAAGTGCGTTTTATCACTCGCGGCTTTGCAACAGCATTCTAGAACTTCTGTTTTGACTGCGTGTACCATATACCTTGTGCATGCTTTGTGTTGATGGAGGTCAGAAGAGGTGTCAAATCTCCTGGAGCTGGAGTTACGGAACATTGTGGGTTACCAGGTTAGTGCTGGCAACTGAACCTGGATCTTCTCCAAAAACAAAATGCTCTCGATTGCCGAGCCATCTCTCCAGTCCCAACTTTGAGAGCTTTTAATTATCTCCACTTCAAGTTACTTCATATTCATAGGCTTAGCATCTTTGGCCATGCCTAGTACTTTAATTTTAAAACATTTTCTTAAGATGTCCACTTATGGACTGGAGAGATGGCTCAGCAGTTAAGAGCACTGACTGTTCTTCCAGAGGACCTGAGCTCAATTCCCAGCAACCACATGGAGGGCTGACGACCTTTTTTTTTTTTTTTTTTTTTTTTTTGAGCTGGGGACCCGAACTCAGGGCTTTTATGTTGCTAGGCAAGCACTCTACCACTGAGCTAAATCCCCAACCCCTGCTAACGACCTTCTGTAATGGGATCCCACGCCCTCTTCTGGTGTGTCCGAAGACATCGACAGTGTATTCACATACATTAAAATAAATAAATCTTTAAAAAAAAAAAAGAGGTCCACTTATTTTTTCCACAATATATGCAGAAAAAAACTATGACAATATTTATAGTTGTTAAGATATCTGAAATTTTCCTTTCCTTAGTGTTTTTACTTTTTCTTTTTGTAAGATTTATTTATTTTATGTATATAAGTACATTGTAGCTATTTTTTTTTTTTTTTTTTTTTTTTTTTTCCTGGAGCTGGGGACCAAACCCAGGGCCTTGCGCTTCCTAGGCAAGCGCTCTACCACTGAGCTAAATCCCCAACCCCCATTGTAGCTATTTTCATACACACCAGAAGATAGCTATTACATCACACAGATCAGATCCCATTACAGATGGTTGTGAGCCACCATGTGGGTGCTGGGAATTGAACTCAGGACCTCTGGAAAAGCAGTCAGTGCTCTTAACTGCTGAGCCGTCTCTCCAGCCCCGTGTTTTTACTTTCTAAACACAGAGCAGCAGACACCTTCCTTAGAGGAGCCACAGATGAGATCCATTCACCTCCCTGGGCTTTGGTCTTCCTCCTTGTCCTCTGGCTATCTTCTTTACTATATTGGCTGCTTTTCGTTTATTTGAATTTACTTTTTTAGAAAACACTTTATTGAAGTATGAGTGACACATATAAATCCGCTCATAGCTAAGGAAGGGTTTGGAAATAGGTAGATACTCATGGAGCCATAGCAATGGTGCCTGTCAGGAATGTATTGAATATATCTACTATTACAGTCTTAGCTGTGTGCTAGTGCACGTGTGTGCACTTTCCTGCATGTGGAGGCAGAGGCCAAGGTCAGATGTTTTTGTCTCTTATTCCCTACCTTAGTTTTTTGAGATAGTTTGTCTCACTGTGTTGTGGTTTGCCTTGGGGTTTTCTCTGAATTTGTTAAATAAAGGCAAGAGCGTGAGATTTGGGCAGAGGTAGGAGTTGGGAGTGAGAGGGGGATTAGATTCAGAGGTTAGGTTGACAGTTGACAGTTGGAGACAGTTGAGTGAGTGGAACCTGGAGGGGGTGAGGATTGACAGTTGAGGGAGGAGGGTGAGAGAAGGAAGCTGGGGAACTGAGAGGAGTTAGAGGTACCAGGGGAAACTGAGAGGAGTTAGAGCTGTTGGTAAATAAAAGCAGGATGAGTAATTTGGGAACTGCGATTAGGACTTTCTGCTGCATTGCTTTAATGCTAAATGAGGCAGAGGCTGGGCAAGAGTTTATGCAAGATATCCAGCAGATATCTGTTTTGGAACCCTCTCACCAGTTATTCCTCAGTATAAGAAAGTTAGTTTTTTCTGAGATATCCAGTCTGGGGAAGCGGTGTGGAACCCTAGCAGGAAAAAACACCCTCTTTATTTTTATTTATTTACACTGAACCTGGTGTTTGAGGTCCCTGGGGGTCAGTCTGTCCTCTCCTCTCCCTCCCCCCAGCACTAGGGTTATCAAGGTGCTCTGCCTGGCTTTACATGGCTGCTGGGATTGAACTCAGGTCCTCAAACATGTCCAACAGTGCTTTCCCCACTGTGCCACCTCCCTAGCCCAGCCTTAGCTTTTTACCAGGAATGAATCTGACTGAGGAAGAATTCAAATGGTGAGAGGCATAGACGGCTCCCTAGATTACAGTTCCTGTATTTTATTTTTGAGATGGAATCTCACACTGTAGGGTCAGGCTGGAATTAAAACCCACGAGGTGTTGTGGGTGGCGTGGAATTCATTGTCAGCCTCAGGAATGCTGGGATTACAGGTATGAACTATCTCGCCTAACTTTTACTTCTTAAGATTTAACATGTATGTATGCAATCTTCCGGGAAGCCGAGACAGCCTCTCCTATTCTGAAATGAACAGCAACAAGAAGAACCCCAGCCTTTCACCCAAGTCGGCTTCAGGTGCTTTACACTGAGGAAGTAATCACGTATGGTGGACTGTGAGGAAGGATTTGTATATAAAGGTATCTGTCGGTGATGCAGAAATATCGTAAACGATCCAAATCTGTCGTTATGGAATTGAATAATACAGATTATACTGGAACTCTGCAAGTGCTAGACAGACATCTTTATACAGAGTGTAATCCAATTTATATAAAAATATAAAGTTAATCCACGAAAAAAAAGCCCTGTTTAAAAATATGAGAAAAATCTTACCAGTGGTTATGTTGGATGGTGGAATTGTAGTACTTTTTATTTTATTCTTTATACCTTTCTTCCTTTTCTCCATAAATGGTATTAAAACTGACTAGGTCTACTTCATGGTGTGTGTAACTTTAAATATATGAAAGTGTATATTTTTAATGTATGCCGTTCAATGTATATCAACTATACATAAAATATCTTGAACAATCAGAAGGATCTTGAAAAACCAATCTTAAGCCTTTTACTGGAAAGCTGCTACCTTCTGAGGTTGGAGCAAAAAACGTGGTTAAGAGTAAATGTTCTTAACTGTTGCGCTATCTCTCCAGCCCCAAATTTAAGCGCTTACTGTTGTCCCCTTTGTGGTCATAGGCTTCATCGTTTGTCCTCTACTATTTCAATTTTAAAACGTTTTCCTCGTGGTTCTTTCACTCATTTCCTGGTTTGCTTTCTACTCCTACCCTGGAATGTGGCCCAGCACTTGGGACACCTTGGTGGGTGTCCCCGCCTCTGACCGGAAAGGGCTTCCGTCAGATGGAGGAGGGGAAGGTAAATTATTTGACAGACTCCAGGCAACACCCACAAAGGCCCAGCAAATCTAGAATCCCCGGCTGGATTAGCTCAGGTGAGACTCAGGAAGGGCGGCACCAGTTTTCTGGCTGTGGAGGTGACCCGGAGGTTATCCTTAAGGGAGTGTCACCACTCCAGAATCGAGTTTAAACAATTTCCTCTTTACTTTATGAGACCGGGCTTCTTTATGTAGCTCAGGCTGGTCTCGAACTCGTGATCTTCCCTTGGCTCCTTCCCCAGGTCTCCACCACACCTATACCTTTTAAACAATCTTTTACAACCTAGGTCTGCACTACCCTTCTATTGAGCAGAGTTAAGATTGAGCACTTGCTGGTGCAGGCCCCGTGCAAAGGGTTCCTTTTTATTGTCGCTTTTGATCTATGCTGCAACCTACCAGTAAGGACTATGGGGATCATCGCAAAGGGGAATCTGATGCTCAAAGTCACTGGACTGTGGCTTCCCACTCTCCCTCTCACTGGACTCTTGTACGGGTTCTAAAGCGGAAACAGTCCACTCTCAGGCACCAACTAGCATAAGCCTGTTTTCCCGCTTCCCCCTGTGCAGAATGAGGCAACATCCGCCAGCGCAATCAACAGGGTCGCGCCGAAGGAGACCTCGCCAACGACGCTCCGGCTCACGGAGGTCAACGTGAAACACTCTCGGAGGATGGAGGCGCTCAAACATCCACCACACCTCCCGCCGCAGGCGCCAGCGAGCCGCCCAGCCAACAGCCCGGCGGACCCAACGCGCGTGCGCGGGACCAGAGGGTACGCCCTCCGGAGCGCGCGGTGAGTGGGGCGCGTCACCGGGCGGGCGAGCGCGAGCGCGAGCGCGCGGCCGAGGAGCTCGGGTGCGCCGCGAGTCGGCGTCGGCGTCCGTGCGCGCTGCGGGCTGAGGCTGTGTGGGCTGAGGCGAAGAGCGAGGCGGCGGCGCCCCAGAGCCGAGGGGACGCGCGGGTGTCGCGCAGCGGGAGCGGACGCTTCGGAGCAGACGCGGTGCCCCAGCGGGAGAGCTCGGCTTCGCCGCTGCGCCCGGTGGGCGCCGGCCGCTTTCCCGGGCCGGAGCGGCCGCCGCCCCGGAGACGCTCGGTGACACGGGCCTAAGGCGCCGCGGGCCGCGGGCGTCCGCGCCGCTCGGACCCGTGCGGCCCGGTGCGGGGCGGAGGCGAGCGCCCGGGCAGGTGCAGCCTCCGAGGTCCACCAGCGAGGTGCCCACCGCGCCGCTTGGCCCGTCCCGGCTCGCAGCGGCCGCGCGCCCCCCTCTGGGGCCGGAGCCCGGTCGGCGCCCCGCCTTCTCCGGGGAGCGCCGGGCGGGAGCGGCCCGGACCCCAGGCTCGCGCGGGAGACGACGCGCCACAAACTTTGCCTTTTATTGTTCCTAGCCCTTTAAGTGCAAGGGGCTCTGTTGGGCTGGAAAAATGTCCTTCTTCAATTTCCGTAAGATCTTCAAGTTGGGGAGCGAGAAGAAGAAGAAACAGTACGAACACGTGAAGAGAGACCTGAACCCCGAGGAGTTTTGGGAGATTATCGGAGAGCTGGGCGACGGAGCCTTTGGGAAAGTGTATAAGGTAAGAGGGAGAAAACGGGAAGTTGGTTTAGGAGATGAAACGCCCGCCTGTCCGGAGTGGCACGAGGACTTCACCCCCACAGTCCTTGCCGTGTCTTGCCCGCTCCTTGGCTTTGTAGGTTGAAACTTCAGCTCAGCATCCAAGCAGCGGCTCGGAAGGTCGGGCTTACTGAATACCTTGGGGCCGGATGCAGTTTCAGTAGTGACGGTTCTGCAGTCTACCCTGTCAAACTTCCGAAAGGAATGAGTATAATTTAAATGGGAGGAGCGGGCGGTTGTGGTCCTCGTGTCTTTTAAAATCGGAAACTCAATAGCTTTTCACTGTGCTAGTGTTTGTTTACTAATGGCGTTTGCCCGTGTGCATGAAACAGGTAACTTTTTGGAGATGGGGACATCTAGCTGGCAGTATCTATAGTTGAAATAAAAACGAGCACAAGATGATTGCCAGCTTGGAGTGTGTTCTTGAGTTGGTCGCTTGGCCACATGGGATGGAATTTCTGACAAAATTTCCAGAAGAAAATCTGCATCTCACCCTAGTTTTGAAATATGATAAGCATTGGCTAGAAGGCAATACCAGTGCTTGAGGAATTAAAAAAAATACACGAGTATTTATTTATTTCAATAGAGGTTTGTTTCATTTGTTGTGATGTTTCAACACAGAGGTGTGAATGTTAACTGTTTAGGAAGTATATGAATGATGTCATTGGAATACTTATTTACTTCCTGAAGGGTGAGGTTCTTATGAGCCACATTTGAGGGGAAGGACCCACAGGTTGCCTAGAAGTGAAAACATAAATTCTAGACTTTGAAGTCTCACTTAATTTGTGTCCTATGTAAGTCCTGGGAGGTGAGCAGGTACGTGGCAGTGTCCACCTAGTTCATGGCCACATTGATTCAGTCCGGCTTTGAACTCAGGTCTCCTGTTCTCATATGCAGTTAAGTGTTTTTACTTTAACTCCATTCAGTAGAAAGCATGTCCTCTACTTTCCAAGCATGGTACACTTTGTCTTGTAATGCGTGCCTTGACTGCGTTCTGTCAAAATCCCAGTCATTTTTTTTTTTTTATTCAGTCTGAAAGACATACTTTGATTGCTCTGTGTGTTTTGAGAACATCTTGTTCACATGGCTACTCTAGCACTTGTCACATATTATAACTGACATTTTCACGTTTATATAATAAAATTAAGGCCCGACGTTTCACATTTGAATCTGTTCCTCAGTACATGCATTGCCTCACGTATTTGTTGAAATGAAATAGTGTATGTTACCCTCAAATGAATGCGGTGAAAGTGGGCGAATGGTATGGGTTCAGCAAGAGCTACTGTGTCAGATGCATGGTAGGAAGGGCATTGAAGTGTGGTAGGGAAATAATTCCAGAGGAGACTCTGAGTACTGGCCATCATAGCCAGCTTGGTGGCCATGACCTCCTCCGACTTCCACTTTTCTTAGTTGTAACACTATAGGCTTCCTTAAACATTTCTTCAGATCTTTCCACATAGTAATGTCCTCTGAATCAGCAATGAACTCACGAGGGACCTGGAATCCTGTAGTGAGAAGGTGGTCGGTGACCAGGAACAGCTTTCATGGTGTGAAGACATTTCATCAAATGTAAACAGCACAGGATCAAGAGCATGGGCTTCCATACCAGAGTATTCTTAAATAGCTCCCCAACTCAGAAGTCTGTGACCTTGGGCAAGGTACCTATTCATTCAGTGACTGAGTTCCCTCGTTAGAGGGCCTGCTCAGTATCTGTAGTATTAATATGTAGAAAGTATAAGGCAGCCAGAGGGGCTCAATAAATGGTACAATTTTTTTATTGTCTGTAGAGGCTGTAGGAGCCAAATGTGGGATGGGAGAGAGGAAAGGGACCCAGAAGCTACTGACTTGGTTCCTAGGGCAGATGTGTAGTTGTAGTCCGCAGGAGCTGATGTATAATCCTATTGCAATGGTAGTTGAATTTCCTGAGAAACTTGAGACACTGTGTAGCTCAACATTACCAAGTGCCAGCATAATTCCTGGGGGCTCAGAGATTTCTTTACAGTGATGTGGACTAACAGATTCTCTGCATCTGTTTCTGAGGAGTCAGGCAGGAAATTTTGTTTTGTTTTTTAACAAAAATTTACATTTAAACCTCTCCAACTTTTGGCCTTATTTTCCCATTTCCAGAAATTGTTTATTTTTTTTAGAATTCTCTGGAAGTTGTAAACTTACCTGAGGGAAGCTAGACTTCTTTTTGTGTGGTGGATGCCATCATACCTTAATTTTTTTGGTAGTGTGCAGTAGAAAACTATTTTAAAACTTGATTCCAGCTACCATTTGCCTATAGAAATTGGTGACTACTAAAAGGTTAAGTTATAGCTAGGCCGCCGCGTTGTGCACTTAGTTCTCAGAGTCTGCTTCCCATCTGTGTGGCTCTCACAGTTACACATGCTTGAAAAGTCACACTGTTTTAAGTTTGTTTTCTGTTTAATGTAGTGTGGTTAAATGTAAATGAGGATATGTAATATCCTTCATTTAATCAAAAACAAAAAGGTAACATGAAAAATATGTATTGAGTTGCGTCTAGAAACTGTTACCTATTTAAGTGGTTGAAAGTCCTGGTTGTGTGTTGTGTCACAACTGACAGCTATCTATGCCTTATAGAAAGTAGCGAAATGTGTAATTCGTGTGTGTGTGTGTGTGTGTGTGTTTAGCTGATAATAAGTTTACATTGACAACATCCAGGTCAAGGAATTCTGTTGTACCTCAAACTCTCAATTCAGATTATAAGTGTTTGAGCATTATAAAAATAGAACACATTGAGTGTATGCCGCGTCTTCCCTCTCAGAGCCGTTATTGAGTGTGTGTTAGTTACATGACCTTGGTTATTATCTGTCGCTGTGGTTAGTGGTCTTCGTTGTTGTGCAGCATCCGTTATACGGTGTATTGTGCTTGTTTGACGTTTTACTGCTAGGAGGCATGTTGGCTGTTTCTAAGTTTTGACGTTCACATAAAACTCAAGGATACTTCACTAAGACATAATTTAGGAGTGGCATGGCTATGTTTCTGGAGAAGTATGACATTACTAGATGCTGACAAACTAACCATTTTACATTCCTACTGGCTGTGTGAAGGTGTCTTTGCTCTTCATCCTTGCCAGCGTTAGATATTTTTAGAGTTTTTGGCCGTCTGATTATTAATAAATGCCTTTTATGTTTGTCCTGGTTCACATTTGTTTGTAAAGCATTCTTTTGTTCATTTTCTTATTAATACCACTCTGCATCTCAGTGTAGTGTGCATATTTGTAGTATATTCCAAACGTGTACATGTGTATCACTTTAACTGTTTTCTGGTTATGGTTTCCTAAATACCTTCTCATTCTGTGCCTTGTCTTTTTACCGTAATTACAGCGTCTTTGCTGAGAGACTTCTTCAAGTCAGAAGAGCACAATTTTTCAGTTCAATCTTTTCAAGGCATTCTTTACTAAAACAGATCGTGGAGTTATTTGACTTAATCTTCCAAAAGCTTTAGAATTTTACCTGTAACAAGTCCACAGGCTACTAAGTTTCGTGTGTGTGGTGGGAGGTAGTCCTGTGTGCTGTGTTCTGTAGTCCTCTCACCAGTCAGGATCTCTCCCTTAAGGACTGTTACTGCTCTGAAGTGTTTTATCTACTATAAAACTGTGTCTTTCTGCAGTTTTCAGTTCATCAGTCTGTTCCTATCTCACTGTCCCACTGTCTTAATTAGAAAAGCATTAAAGCAAGCTCCTAGTAGAATAAGATAGCCCCTTATTCTTTTCAAGTCTCTAGTATATCCCTGGCCCTTAAAACTTCCATGTTTGTTTTAGAAATACCTTGATTGAAGTTCAAAACAAACAACAAAAGAAAAGGCAACAAAACCCTACACACCATTGTGCTGTTTTTGATGTTATTGAATTTATTCACAGTGTTGGGAAAATGTGACCATGTCTTGCTGTGTATATTTTAATTTTTGTTTATGTCTTTCCTCAGTAATGGGTTCTAGTTTTTTCCTGGAAGTCTTGGGAGCACAAACTACTTCCAAGGGTCCTTGTGTTTAGGATTTCTTTCTTGATTTTGTGTAAACCTTTAGTAGCCTTCTGAGAAAGAATCCATAGGAAGTATATATTTTTTGACCTTGCCTGTTGGAATATCTTCTTTTTATATTACTGTGAGTAGCATCTAGAATTCTACTTCAAAACTCAAGTTTAAGAATGAGAAATTTTGGGTTGGGGATTTAGCTCAGTGGTAGAGCGCTTGCCTAGGAAGCGCAAGGCCCTGGGTTCGGTCCCCAGCTCTGAAAAAAAAGAACCAAAAAAAAAGAATGAGAAATTTTCTGATTTTGTTCCATTCATTTCTTTTGGTTTCAAGTGTTCATGTTGAAAATCTGATGTCAGTTTGTTCCCTGATTCCTCGTGATCTTTTTCGTTTCATAGCTTCTAGGATTTACTTTATTTTTATGGTAACATGAGACAAATATGTGCCCCTCACTTCCTGCCCGTCTTGCTGGACTTAATCCTTGCAGTGCAGGGCTCATGCATGCCCTTCTTGTCTGTGTCATTTTCCTATATTGTTTACTGGGCAGTTTCTGCCCCTGCCCCTGCCCCTGCCCCTGCCCCTGCCCCTGCCCCTGCCCCAATAGCTACTGTCTGGTTTTAAGATTCACTGCCTCTAAATTCAGTGGTTACTTACTATCCCTCCTGAGTTTTCAGGATCCTGTGACACACCTGGCCCCTCTTTCCTATTTAAAGCCTTCCGTTGGCTTTATTTCCTGTTTCTTCTGTGTTTACTTCCCAGGCTTCTTTGGTAGCTCATATTTAAGTGTTGAGTTTCTCAGGATTTGGGAGTGCCATTTTCTCCCCCCAACACCTCTGACCCCCACCCTCTGAACCCCAAGGTGGTCTGGAACTCCCTGTGCTGGTAAGGCTAGCTTTGAATTTACAGGAACTCTTCTGCTATTGCCTCCTGAGTGCTAGGATTACAGACGTGCCACCACCTTAGTTTCCTGCTCTCTCCCTTTCTCCTTTGCTTATGAGGACCCTTTTTGTCTCATGCTTTAATTGCCACTGACGTGTAGTTTAAGTCTGTGCTCAGATATTCTCAAAATTTGAATTCACGTGTCCAGGTGTCCATTAGCAGTGTCTTGGCTCTTTTTTTGAAACAGGTTTTGTGTGTATCTCTGATTGGCCTTGAACTGGCAGAGGAGCCTAGGCTCCTTAGTTTCCTAAATGCTGGAATTTCAGGCTTGGTGATGTAATTTTATGTGGCTGTCAGTAATTTAGAATTGAGTCGACATTTACCTTGAACAAATCCAGAACATGAATTCCATATAGGTTAGCCCCTACTTTATTCCTGTGGTCTGTTCAGTATTTTCTTACCATCTGGAGCTACTGTTTGCTTAGGCTTACACATTTTCTGTTAAGATGGGGTCTCGGGGTTGGGGATTTAGCTCAGTGGTAGAGCTTGCCTAGGGAAGCGCAAGGCCCTGGGTTCGATCCCCAGCTCGAAAAAGAAAAAAAAAAAAAAAAAAAAAAAGATGGGGTCTCATGTATTTAACACAGTGAGCTTTGAATTCTGCCTCTTCCTGCTTCTTCCTCCAAATTCTGGGATTACTGACCTAGTGGGCCATTTCTTGCTTTCTAGAGGTTATTATTTTTAATTTCATTTTTCAATTAGCTTACAAAGTAGGTTTCCCAGTGGCATTTCATACATGCTTAGTTTTGGTTGGCCTTCCCTTCCCTCTCCCCACTTTGCATGTTCTTGCTCCCTATCTTCCTTAACTGCCAACTCCCTACTCCCATCCCCTTCCACCGTAGCAACTTGTTTACCTAACACCAAACCAGGTATACATTGTTATTTTCCATTTTGTGTGTGTGTGTGTGTGTGTGTGTGTGTGTGTGTGTGTGTTTGTGTGTAGGTCCTCATGCCACAAGACCTGTGGTTGTCAAATGACAACTCTCAGGAGTTGGTTCTCCCTGGGATGGAACTCTCGTTGTCAGTTCTGCCCCCGATGTGCCTCTACCATTGCAGACATCTGGCTGATCCAGGCAAAGCATACCTGATAAACAGATCTTGGTACCCTCCCTTTTTTTTTTTTTTTTTTTGGTTCTTTTTTTCAGAGCTGGGGACCGAACCCAGGGCCTTGCGCTTCCTAGGCAAGCGCTCTACCACTGAGCTAAATCCCCAACCCGGTACCCTCCCTTCTTACCCTTCCTCCCTTCCCACACCTCTCTCTCTGTCTCTCTTGCTCTTTTCTCTCTCTTTACTCTAGTTTTTTAGGCAGCTGCTCTGTCTTACATGTACTACTGTGATTGTTATTGCTGTGTTTTGGACTTGATATAAGTTTCTTTTGAGTAAGGTTATATTTTTGATATAATGAGTTAGACCATTTGATGTTTTTTCTACAGTATTAAAAATTTTGAAATGCTACAGTTTACAGTTTATTCTTTTGTTGGTAGCATTTGGATTACTTTTACTTTTTGTATATTAATAGTAAGATTAATCTATGTACATATGTGGTTTTTCTCATATATGTGTGTGTATGGAATTTTTCCTTGTGCGGTATGTGTGTGAAGTGTGAGTGCACAAGTGCACAGAGGCTCAGGGTCCCTACCTCTCTACTTTATTCACTCAGTCAAAGGAGAGCTCTCTCAGTTGAACTCAGCTTGCTGGTTGAGCTAGTCTAGCTGGCCAGCTTGTTCCAGGAATCCTGTTTACCCTTTCCTAGCTGGAATTACAGTAGGCTACCATGACTACATAGAATTTGCATATTTCAAAAATCTGAACTCAGATCCTCATGCTTCTGTGTAAGCCTTTTCACCACTGAGATAGAAGATCTTTCTGTAGTCCAGACTGGCTTAGAATTTGTAGCCCAGGCTGCCCTTAAATTTGTAGTCTTCCTGGCTTCTGATTCTCAAGTGTAGAGATTGCAGGCTTATGCCACCTCGCCTGGCACCATCAGTATTTTTGTGTTTGTGTGCATGCCTGTGTGCATGTGTGCATGTGAACCTTCATTCATTTGTGTTGGATCTGTACCAATGGATTTTCTTGCTTATAAGTACTTTTGTGAATTTGCACTCCCACCAGGAGGATTCTAGAAGTATTTTGATAAATTTTTGATTACTATAACCAGTTGAGTATAAAGAATAGAGTATTATTTGGTTTATGATCCTGGAGTTAGGATCATCTAAGAGCTTGGCACATCTGCTTAACATCTGGTAAGAGCTTTTATGGCAAGAAACAGCACATGGAGACAGTAAATGTGTCAAGGTTTGCCTAATAGCCTAACTTTTTCCAGTAATCTATTAACCCGTCAGTGGAGGCAGTTTCTGACTACAAAGTGTGTGCAAGGGAACTTCTTGATCCTGACAAACGGATTCGAAGCTTGACTGTGGCAGAGCCTTCATGATCCTGGTGCTTCCTCAAGTCCCATCTCCAGATACCATTAATGTGTGATTTTGGGAATTAAATATCCTGCCTACAAAGTTTAACTCAGACAGGAAAGTGCTTGTAAAGACCAGAGTTCAGTCTCTGAGCACCTGTGTAGGAATCAGTTTTTTTGCAACCTACTTTTTTTTTTTCCCTTTTTTTCCCCGAGCTGGGGACCGAACCCAGGGTCTTGCGCTTGCTAGGCAAGCGCTCTATCACTGAGCAAAATCCCCAACCCTGCGACCTACTTCTAATAAGGGTTCAACCTCTCCTCTAGCCCACCACCCAGCAGAGGCAGTGGAAGAGAAAAGTTATTAGGATATGGGGGAAGTGGGCCTGTTCAGCAATAGTTCTTTGGGGTGAGCTCAATCTTCTTTGGCAGCAGTTCAGTCCCGTAGCAAACACCAAAGGCAGGCAGACACCACACAGAAACTGGCAGTTCAGTCCAGACTTTCCTCTAGGCAGACACCAGCAGGAACACCAACTGACTTGTGGCGAGGCTGTGGAAGAGACTAGCTCCTTCCTGCAGGAGCCTCACAAGCAGTTCTTGGGCGAGTTTCTCTCTGACATCACCACTAGTGGCGATCAACTATGCTATGAAAGGTGAACCAACACATGTGTGTCATTAGTGAAGAATAGCGAGGGAGCAAAGCAAACCAAGGCTCATGCTCGTCTCCCACTGTCTGTGGGGTCACATTTATACTCTTTCATTATGGGTTCTTTCATGTGTCTGCTCTATCCACACATCCTTTCACCTGTGTCTGCTTCAGGAAAACATTCTTTCTTGTGTCTGCTTTAGCAAGACGTCCTTTCACCTGTATGCCCCAGCAGACCACCATTTGACATAACTAACTTTCCAAAGAAACTAGAAGTTTCCACTTCACACCTGTGAAAACAGCTGGGACACTTGTGGTCCCAGAGCTGGGAAGGTGCAGGCAGACAAATCCTTTGCCAGCTATCTCAGCTTAGTGGTGAGTTCCAGACCAGGGAGAGCCCCGTCTCAAAAAGACCAAGATGAATAATACCTGAGGAACAGCCGTGAGGGTGTCTACTGTGTGCGTGCGCAGATGCTCACGCCAGTATACACTTAGATGAACTTGTGCACACACAGAGTGCTTTCTTTACCCAGCTATTGTCTAATTCAGTAAGAGAAACAGTTCTTTTACCAAGGTCCACAGCTGCTTGGGTATAAGATGCTGCTGCTGCTGTATAAATGTTGCTTCTTCATTATAAAAATTAGTGTTCTGTTAAATACTAAAATGGGAACGGAAAGGTTTTAAATTTCAGAATAGTTTTTAATGTATGATACTAACCTAAACTGCCAAATTTATTTTCATTCTAAAACTTGATTTCAGAAGGCTTTAAGTAAACAATTAATCTCAAGATTATGAAAAGAAAAATGTTAAAAACAAGACAACTTACTTTCTACCCCTCCATTTTCTTGTTAGCTTTCTGCTTTCTATGTGGCTATAATTACTTAGTTCACATAGAAGGAGTAAAACAATATTTAGCCTTTCTTCTTTTAATCTGTAAGATAGTAGTCAGCCTTGCCAGTTTATCAGTGTATTTCCTCATGTTTCCCTATAAATTAGTGCTGGGATATGAGGAGTGCTTTTTATGGCGAACTATTTGAATTAGTACTTCCTCTTTCTCATTCTTCCTTCTTTCCCCATCTGTTTTCTTCTCTCCCTCTGGCCTTCCCATTCCCCTCCTTTTTTCCTCCATCTCGTCTCACCCCCCTCCCCCATATATATGCATGCTTGAAAATTGTGGACTTTTAGATGTAATATATATTTCTATATTAACAATGTATGGAATGTGCAATGTCTACAGATCAGTTAAAGTTACTTTTTTGTTTCTTATTTGAAGAGGTGAAATACACTGTCTTTTTTTATGAGTTAGATTTATCATGTAACCAAACTGTAATATTAATCTTCATTCATGCCATATGAAAGAGTATGGTCATAGTTATGTACTATAATGCTTAGCTCTTTTCTGTTTTTTTAATCATCTTTACCCTTCTGCTTTTCAGTGTCGGACCTGAATATTTCTTTGTGGGGAGGGGTGGAGCAGTGGATTTTGAGACAGGATCTTGCTACGTAGCCGGTCTGGCATGGCTCTCACTGTGTATAACAGGCTGTTTTGACTCAGTTCTTCTTGCTTACCCTTCCTAATGCTGCGATTACCAGCATGCATAGCTATGCCTGGTACTGTATGTACTCTTTTAAGTGGGCTTAAATATGACAAAAATGTTTACCTCCACTCCTACCTGGCTACATAACTCTTCATTTTGTAAAACTAAACCTCTTCCCATTTAAAGACAATAACTTCGGTCTCCAGCTCTCTGTAGCCATTATTCCACTTTATGATTTTGATTGCTTTAATTACATTGTATAGTATATATCATTTGGGCTCATCAGAATTCCTACTTTTTTTTTCTTCTTCTGAGCAGTGATGGTGCATACCTTTTTTTTTTTTTTTTTTTTTTTTGGTTCTTTTTTTTTGAGCTGGGGACCCGAACCCAGGGGCTTATGCCTCCTAGGTAAGCGCTCTACCACTGAGCTAAATCCCCAGCCCCGATGGTGCATACCTTTAATCCCAGTACTAGGGAGGAGGAGACAGGCAGATCTCTGAATATAAGGCCTGCCTGATCTACCAGCTGATAATCAGAACAGTTAGGGCTACAGAGAGAAATACTGTTTTGAAAACAAAAAAATAAACAAAACTCTCAAACCGAACAAAACAAAATAATAACAAAAAGAAATTCATTTCTACTTTTTAAAAATCTAAATAATATTCCTCTGCATATATTCATATATTTTACTTAGCCATTCCTTTGTGGATGGGACTTTGGGTCATTTCTACATTTTAGCTGTTGTCAATAATGCTTCTATGAAGAAAAGTGTTGGACCACATGTAATCTCATTTTACCCTTTTGCGATGTTGCTTCCCACAGTCAGCTGTGTGATCTTACATTCTCACAGATGTGCCGCGTGGTTCAGCCTCCTCCACTTTTTTTTTTTTTTTTTTTTTTGGCAAATGTTGCTCCTTTTGTAAGTTAGCCGCTCTGAGGAGTGAGGTAGCATTTGTTGTAGTTTCTTTTTGCACTTTTCTAGTTAGTGGTGCTCAGCATGTACCATATACTTATTGGCTATTCCCATATCTTCTTTGAAGGGATTTTGTTCAAGTTCTTTGCATATTTATTTCATATGTATATTATATTTATGTATACATGGGATATATGTTTGGATACAAATGTGTACGTGTGTGTGTGTGTGTGTGTGTGTAGGCCAGAGGTTAGTGTTTGGTGCCTTGTTCAGTAGCTTTCCATTTTGTAAGAAATGGTCTCTCGGGCTGGAGAGATGGCTCAGGGGTTAAGAGACTGACTGCTCTTCCAGAGGTCTTAAGTTCAATTCCCAGCAACCACATGGTGGCTCACAACCATCTGTAATGGGATCTGATGCTTTTCTGGTGTGTCTGATGGCAGCAACAGTGTACTCACATACATAAAATAAATTAAAAAAAAGATTAAAAAAAAGGAATGATCTCTCATTGAACCTGGCGCTTACTGATTTGTCTAGATCAGCAGGTCTTAATCTGTAGGTGATCGATCCCCTGGGCTTGTCGACTGATCCTTTCACAGGGTTTGCCTAACACGATCAGAAAACACAGATATTTACAGTACCCCTGATTCATGGTGTAGCCAAATTACAGGTAGGAAGTAGCAAGAACAATTGTATGGTTGGGGGTCGACGTAACATGTTTTTCTTTTATAAAGTTGTTTTGCCTATTTAGGGTTGTTCGAAATCCCATATTTTAGGATGGCCTTTTTTTATTTCTGAAGAAAACCTTGAGATTTTGATAGTTTACATCGAATGTATAACGCAGAATATTAACATTATCGCCTCTAATTCATGAGCATACAGTGGGTTTCCACTTTTTAATGTCTTTATTTTTTTTCAGTAGTGTTTGGTTGTTTTCATTGTATAGGTTTTCTATTTTTTTTTAGAATTATTTATTTTATGTATATGAGTAGTACACTGTTGCTGTCTTCACACACACCAGAAGAGAACATCAGATCCCATTACAGATGATTGTGAGTCACCATGTGGTTGCTGGGATTTGAACTCAGGACCTCTGGAAGAGTAGTCAGTGCTGTTAACCACTGAGCCATCTCTCCAGCCCCCTTTCTGTCTTCTTGATTACTTTTGAGATGTTTCATTTTTTGCAGTGCAGTTGTAAATGCAATTAAGAGTGTTAAATGTTGAAAACATTTTTTTCTTAAATTCTAGAAGGTAGTATACCTTTGTCTTATTTTAACATATTTCTTGAAACCCTTTGCTTTCTCAATTTTCCATATCTTATCTGTCACTGTTGCTTTAAGTATGTTCAGGCCGCTCAGAGTCAACAATCTGTAAACTCTGTGAGACGATGATGTAATCTGAGAGTTGGTAGACATTTTAAGTGTCCTTATGCTCTGGACATTTGGGGTCTTACCACTTGTTGGGTGGTGGAAATAATACCCTTTGCTTTGAACCCCCAGAATCAGAAGCAGCCAAATTAACAGAATCAATACTAGATTAGTATTAGGGATTGGATTTCATTTTTGTCTTTCATTTTTTTTCCAATTTATTTTATATTTATCATGTATGGGGTTTAACCTTTCTCTTCAGATTGACATCTTTGTGGGCTGGAGTCAACTTGATTTTGTGTGTAGAGCATTTAAATTTCTCTCATTTTTTTTTTTTTTTTTTTTGGTGTTTAAATTTCCAGTCGAGATTCTTATTAAAATTTGCTTGTTTTAAAAATATTATGTAGAACTGTAGAAATAAAATAGGATTTAAAAATTCCTCATCACCCAGGAAGTGCAACCACTGTTAAAAAAGTAGTGTATGAGAGTCTAGTTTTTACCCTCCTTCATTTAGGACATAAAATCAGTACAGAGAACTCAGGGAAATTATGCTTTTCCACAGTTCTCTGTTTATGAATAGTGGTCATATTATATTGTTAAGCTATGCAAATATAACTATAATGACTTTGAATGTCCATGGCTGACCCTTGAAACCTTTTATGAAAAGTCATATTTTAAATTAATTTTTCTACTTGTTATCCTGTTCTTATGTTTTTATTCATGTTTGTTTAGTTACTTCATGAAGTCTTTTATGTGGGGCTGTTAGAGCATGTGTTTAGCATCTTCAAGGCTGTGGGTTCAGTCCCAAGCTCTGTATTAAACAGGACAAGACAAAACTAACTAAAAATACCTTAGGCCTCAAGTGAGGCATTTTCGTGCCTTGGTTATTGTTAGGTGATTTTAGGGTCATGTACTTAACAGTGCTTAGTGCAGTGTGGGTGCTCTAGACTCTTAGGAACCACATTCCAATGACTGATTATTTTCAGGCAGAAAACGTAGAAGCCTTTTTTCTGTGGGTGTTTTTTGTTTTTGTTTTTGTTTTTTTTTTTTTTTTTGTGCCAGGAATTGGAGCTAGGGCCTCTCAGAAGGTAAGCTGCCAGTGTGCAGAGCTGTGCTTGCAGCTTTTTGATACGCTAATGTAACTTTGGTTTGTTTTATTAAGCAGAAAGATACCATTGTTGGTTTAACATTATATCTAGGATGGGGATATAAGAATTTGTTACAATACAGAATTTTATAGATTACCTAATGTTAGGTGTTTTTTCTTTCTCCATTCTCTTCACTAGGGCTAACCCTTCACTGTGTTCCTCTCAGGACGAGTTGCTTTGGGTCTGCTCTTCCTACAGTAAAATAGAAGAAGATTTTTGTCTGCCTGAGAGGAAAAGTATTTTTTAGTTACTGGCTTAGCTGTAGTACTTTTCAAAGGGGACAAACTAAAAGCTGCGTTTTACCAGCGGTGATAAATTTTCTCTCTCTCTCAATAACTATGAAAAGTAGCAAAGTGGGAGCTGCTTTTGTTAATGCCATTTTAAACTGTCATCATGTAGCCATTCCTGCATCATTTACTCTCATGTGTCCCTAGTGTTAAACAATTACAACTCCTCAGTATTTTAGCCTCTAACCTATTTTCAGTTCCTTAGGAAGAAGCAATGTGAGTACTACTCACTTAAAATTTCTCTCTCTCTCTCTCTTTTTTTTTTCTCTCTCTTTTTTTTTTTAGTTTGAGGCTAGCCTAGGTTTCCGCTAGCTAGGATCCCATCACAAAGCCAGTCAGTCACCCAGCCAGCCAGTCAGCCAGATGACCAAAGTGTCTCATTACTAAAGCTTCTGATGACCAGAGGATGATAGTATATGGAAAAACAGAAATATCCGATAATGGTTAGTCAAATGTAATTCACAGGAGTCAAATTCAAAGTTTCATATATTCACAGGGACCATAGATATACAAGAGCAATGTAGCTGGATTGGCAAATTTAATTAGTTTTTTCCTTTGGTCTAGAAAATAATAACACATCTTTTTGTTTTGCTTTTATTGTTTGAAGTAGGGTATAGTTGGGTTGGCTCTCACTGTGCAGCTCATGCTGGCCTCCAACTTGGAAGAAGGCTCCTTCCTCAGCCCCCAAGGGCTGGAGCTGCAAATGTGTGTTAGTTTACTCAATTTATTTTTCTCAGTAATAGTGTATCTTAAAAGGAATCCTAGGTCTGATAAAATTTGATGGATTAGGGTATCCTAGAGTGGCAGAGTAGTAAGGGAACACTGTATATCCTACCCCCCAGGTGTTATGGCTACCATTACATTTAAGAAATGTTAATTGCTTGATCAATTTTAGTGGCTGAGTTTCCATTTTGGAACTGTTCCATGTGATTTAAAGGGGCTCTGATTAACAAACATTAAGCTGATCAGTTTTTCTAGCATTGTTGTAAATAATGCCTTGATAGCATTTTTATGTGTGAATCATTTATGGAATTACATTCTTCTGATAGAGTGTGGGATGTGTGTAAGTGTACAGTGTTCCCATACTGAAGCTGTGCACACTTGTAGACAGATCCCAGGTATGCATGGCAATGGTATGGCAGTGAGGATGGAGGGCCTGACTTGTGACTTCTGGTACTTTTCATAGTATTTGAATTCTCTGAATAGACATGCATGTAAAAAGTAGGGCTTGGGGGTTTTGTTTGTTTGCTTTGTTATTTTGTTTGTGTTTGAGATGACATATCACTATGTAGCCCTGGCTGTTCCAGAACTATGTGTAGACCAGGCTTGCCTTGAAATCAGAGGTGCTCCTGCTTCTTCCTTCAAAGTGCCAGGATTAAGGGCATGCACCACCATGCCCACCTTGGAACGAGTAGCGTTTGAACACGCATCTATCTATACACTCATTTGTTACTTGTTAGTAGTTTTCACACTTGGTCTCAGCTGAAAGGCCAAGAAAGACTGTTAGTAGTTTTTAAAAAGTGTATTTTTTAAAGGTAATAATGCAGTTTTGATAAATGATAACACATAATATTAAAACATCTTATAAAAACTACCTAATTAGTATTTTAAGGTCTGATTCCTAACGTTTAAAAAAGTGATCTTGAGGTGGGTGAATCCCAAGATTAGACACTTCCTACAAAGCCTGGTACCCAAGTGGATCCTGAGATCTACAGGCTAGGAGAGACCTGACTTCCATGTTTGTGCGTGGGTAATATTCATTGTTAGTACACAGCAAGATAAATAAAACTAAAAAGTAAAACAATAACAATGCCCCGAACTACTTACTCAGACCTTTAATTTGTAAACATTGGAAATGATAAGTTATTCAGTTACAGGGGAAGAAAATGGAAAACAGCAAAATGGAGCAAGGAAAAGAAAGGGAGTACTGAAAACCTAAAGGGTGGAAGGAGTTGGAACTGACCCTGTACTTTTAGAGTCCTAACTGGGTCTGAGAGTCAAACTGAGGTAGGGTGATTACTAGGAGAAAAGCATACAGACGTCACCCAGGCTTTACATACATTCCTCCTAAAGGAACCAGGCCCCAGTGACGTGGTAACATCATATGCTCCAGATGTTAGGTTGGTCGGAGGCAGTTGTGGAAGGCTAGACATGATGCACAAAGATTACAAAGATTTTTTTTTTAAAATTTATTATATATAAGTACACTGTCGCTATCTTCAGACACAACAGAAGAGGGCATCAGGTCCCATTACAGATGGTTGTGAGCTACCATGTGGTTGCTGAGAATTGAACTCAGGCCCCCGGGAGAGCAGTCAGTGCTCTTAACCATTGAGCTGTCTCTCCAGCCTGTGGTTTGTCTGTTTTTTGTTTTTTTTAAACAAGATCTACCTGTATGGGATTCTCTGGGCTATGGCTTCTATTAAGAATAAAAAGGGGTGGGGTAGAGAAATGGCTCAGTGGTTAAGAGCACTGACTGCTCTTCTAGAGGTTCCAATGCCCTCTTCTGGTGTACAGGAACAGCATACTCATATAAATGAAATAAATAAATCTTTAAAAGAAAGAATAAAATGGGGCTAGAGAGATGGCTTTAGTGGTTAAGATTGTTTACTGCTCTTATTAGATGATCCAGGTTCAGTTCCCAGCATCCATATATTGACTCTTTACTTGTACCTCTGGCTCCAGGGAATCCAGTGTCCTCCTGGTTTCCATGGGTTCCTACACAGAGAGTGCATACAAACTCATATAAGCACACATATAAAATCAGTACATCTTTTTAAAAAAAGAAGAAAAAAAAAGGACAAAGATGTTTCCTTTGGTGTACGGAGGAAAGATATTTCTTGCTTGCCTTAAAAGATACGGAAAACTCTATTTTCAGAAATGGGGATGGTGAGAATTTTTTGTGTGGTGTTTTTCAAGGCGTGTAGTTGAAAGTAACCCTCGTGCTGGTGTGATGTATTTGGAGTACTCTTAGACAGTAATGATTAATGTGAGACCGGGCTTGGAAACTCTGGATTTACATCCTGATACCACCTCTTCCTAAGCTGTAAGACTCGAGGAAGCCTGTTGACAACTCTCTTAGTTTGGGTTTCTATTTCTGTGAAGGGACGCCATGAACTTGGCAGTTCTTAATGAGGAAAACATTTAACTGGGGCTGGCTTACAGTGCAGGGATGTAGTCCGTTATTGTCATGGTGGGAAGCATGGCAGTGTGCAGGCAGATGGACGTGCTGAAAAAGACGAGAGCAACACTGGGCCTGACTCGAGCATTTGAAACCTTAAAGCCCACCCCTAGTGACACACTTCCCCCAACAAGACTGCACCTATTCCAACAAGGCCACAATCCTAATAATTCCACTCCCTCTAACCTCTGGGGACATTCTCTCTCACACCACCACACCTATTTATTTATTCTCCTTTGAAGTAGGGGCGATGAAATATTACGGTGTTGTTTTAAGGATTAAATAATACTGCTGATACTTTTGATTTCTTACTATGCGTGCGAGACATATTAAATGCCTATATATTTATTATATATAAATTTAGATAATACATATAGTTAGTATGTGTTATCTTAGTTCTCAAAAACTGTGAAGTGTAGGTAAAATTCACTGATGAGGAAACTGAAACAGGGACTTAAAACCATTTGCTGAAAGCAACATAGCTTAGAAGTGGCAGCTGCAGACTTTGAGCCCCTGGGACTCTAGGACAATGGGTGCTGTCCTCTTCCTTGTAGAGCTTGGAATCACTTAGCCCTCTGTATAGCAAGTGCAATTTATTTATTTTTTTTGAGGCAGGATCTTGCTTTGTAGCTCTGGCTGGCATGGAATTCTCTATGTAGACCAAACTGGCCTCAAACTAGTGTTGGTTCTCCTATCTCTGCCTCCTGAATGCTAGAATTGCAGGTGAGAGCTACCTCACCCAGTCTGCGTAATTAATATTTATGTTTAAGTTAACTTTTAAAAATTGTGTGTCAAAGAATGAGAAACCACAGGCTGGGAGAAACTATTTTCAGAAAACATAAGGTAAAAGTTTGAAAACTCTAAAACTCAATAATTAGAAATTAAACAAAACAAAATAAAATATGAACAGCTATGTTACCAGAGAGAACATACAGAGACAAGCAAGCACTGAAAAGATGTCCCACACATGTCTTTTGTGAATTATAATTTGTAACACCCAAGAGACTTGGAAATTACACGGACAGCATTGGGATGTGGAACCAGTAACATCACTAGTAGAGATGCAAAATGACACAGCCACTTTGGAATTCAGTGTGGCAGTTTCCTGTTTTCTTCAAAACTAAGCCCTCTGTATGCTCTAGTAGCTATGTTGTTTGCTATTAACTCAATAAATTGAAAACTTATCTGTATTGCCCACATGATACTTCATAATTCCCAAACTTGGAAACAGCACATATCATTAGTTAGGTGAGAGAGTGACAAGCTATGGTACGTCTAGACAGTGGGAGACTGTTCAGCACTGAAAAGAAATGAGCCATCAAACTGTGAAAAGACCTGCAGGAACTTGACATACACATAATTAAATAAAAGCCAATCTGAAAAGTGTGATTCCAACTATGTGTCATTCTGGAAAGGTGAAAAGATGAGCAGTTAGCAGCAGTCAGGCGGTTGTAGAGGTGACTAGCAGAGCGGTTATGTTTCGTTCATTACACATCTGTTAGTTCTCAGTGTGTAGCAGCCAGAGGGAGCACTAATGTGAGGGTGCACAGAAGGGATAGTAGCATGTTAATGTAGGCTCATGGCCTGCAGCAAATGTACCAGCCTGGTGTAGACTGAGCTGGAGTGGATTGGCTGCTGCTTGGTGTTGATGAAAACCTAAACTGTTATTTAAAAAAAACCCAAAACATTAAAATATAAAAGCAAGCATTTAAAGTATGACAGAATTTCTGATACTTTCATTTTTAGGCCCAGAATAAGGAGACCAATGTTTTAGCTGCTGCAAAGGTGATTGACACCAAATCTGAAGAAGAACTTGAAGATTATATGGTTGAGATTGACATATTAGCATCTTGTGATCACCCAAACATAGTCAAGCTTCTAGATGCCTTCTATTATGAGAACAATCTTTGGGTATGTAATTTTCATTCCTTGACCAAGAAGCTAAAATGATTTAATTAGGTTGTGAAAGCTCCTTTTGTGTGTTACCTCTTCTGTTTAGTTATGTATATTACTTGATTGAGGGCTGATCTGCCAGGGAGAGTTTCAGTGGATGTTCAGCTTAGATTTCAGATTAGAACATTTTATCGTAAGTATTTGACACTGAGTCTAGGTGGGAGAGCTTGGTCAAGAATATTAACATTTCCAAAATGTGTCCGTCTGTAATTTCAATTTAAGTATTTTAAATATTTTTGGAGAGTTTTTCTTCTTGTTTTTTGAGACAGTGTTTCTCTGTGTATCCTGGCCACCTTGGAACTCCCTCTATAGATCAGGCCGGTCTCAAACTCAGAGATCCACTTGCCTCTGTGTCCTGAGGGCCAGGGTTAAGGGTGTGCACCACCACTGCTCAGTGAAGGTTTATTTTTCTTTGTGTTATTTATAATTTTTACTCTAAAGTTTTTATGAACCATACAATACTGTAAGCTATGAGTAATGCTAAATATTAGGCTCAGCTTCTCTTGATGAAGTGGTTACAATTATATATAAATATATTATATACAATTATATATAAATATATTGCATTTAAGAAAATGGGCACAAATAGATTAAGCAGTAAAATTTTAATATTTACTATGATAACTACTTATACCAACCTAGTTTTATCAATAGTCTTTTTAAAAAAACAGTTAAAAAATATTGACTTATGTATGTGGGTGTTGTGTCTGTCACCGTGCGTGCCTTGTTCCCGTGGTGGTCAGAAGAGGACGTCTGGGGACTAGGGTTACAAATAGTTGTGAACTTCCACGTAGGTGCTGGGAATCAAGCCTGGGCTCTCCGAGGAGCAATCAGTGAGTGCTCTTGACTGTTGGCCATCATTCCAGCCTGTCAAGAAAGCTTAGTATAAAATAGCGTTTTAGATGTAGCGTGAAATCAAAAACTTCTCTCTTGGATGCAGCTGCCGCTGGTTTGGAGCTTGGCTGGGTGAGCTCCCTCTTGGGCTTGTTTATTTCTCCAGAGGGTAGCTTTCAAATTAATTTTCAGATCATATAATGATTTTTGAAAGTAAATCGTTATTGGTGAGCATTTATAAAAAATATTGTAGTAGCCTGGTGTGGTGGTGCACACCCAATTCCCAGCGCTCAGGAGGCAGAGCATTTGGATTTCAGTGAGTTGGAGGGCGGCTTGGTCTGCATAGTGATTTCAGGACAGCCAAGGCTGTGTAGAGAGAGCCTGTCTCAAAAAACAAAAACAAAAAAATTTTTAGCAAGAGGGAAAACATATGTGGAATTATACAGTTTGCTAAAATACTATTTTAAAAAAATATAGTTATTATTGGTGTGATGTCTTCTAAAATACTTGTTCAGGGTTCTATCAGAATATTTCTAAATATTACAAAATAAAAACTCAGGCATTTTAAGAAATAGACCTTGTTATTACTGCAAAATAAAAATTTAGTTTACTATGAGGGACACTTTAACAGGAGCCATTAATATAAATAAAATAATCATTCTAGGATGATAACTGTTATTAACAGTTAAAGATGGGCACATGACAGTGATAATTGAGTTTGAATCTGTGTGCCTTTCTTTTTTTGACTTAAAGAAAAGGGCGTGAGAGATGGCTCGGTGCTTAGAGCATGTACTGCTCTTACAGAGGAGCCAAGTTTGGTTCTCAGCACCTGTGTTAGGTAGTTTCCAACTGCTTTTAACTGCTTCCTGGCCTTCAAGAAAATATATATTCATATATCTTGGCATAGGTACATACCCGTAGTATAGTTACATACATATGTATAAATAAATCTTTAAAATAAACCTGCTTTTTTCAGGATTTATTTATTGAACGATAGACAGTATATTTGGTTACTTAACATTATAGTAATTAATTGAAAAATGAAGGTAATGAGCTATTTTAGTAATAAGATTAATAAGATCTTTTAAATGTGTATATGTAATATTACAGTGATTAAACAATATATGTTTGCTAATTTTAGAAAAGAAAAGATATTAAAACTTATTTATAAAAATGAGCATAACTGGGTGTGGTGAAACATGCCTACCAGTTTTTGGAGGTAGATACAGGGGGATTGCAGATTTGAGTCTAGCTGGGGAAACCTGACTCAAAAACAGAAAAGAAGAAAAGGAGGCATACTTGTATAGCATTCTCCTTGTGAATTCTGTGAAGAATGTCACTTAAGGCCAGTAGCTGATGACAGAGAGCCCTTCATGTATGGCATGGTACTGTTCCTATAGCCTAGATTGAGCAGTAGCTTTTCGTTTGTTCTTGCTAAGCTCTGAAACTTGGTATAATTACAAACACTTTTTCATTTGTGTGCAGATCCTCATTGAATTTTGTGCAGGGGGAGCAGTAGATGCCGTGATGCTTGGTAAATATCTTTGTTTTTATGTTTGATTTTTAAATTGTTCTCAAATTTTAACCATAATGTGCATAAATGTAATTTTAGAATTCGGTACATTAAGAAATCAACTTAATTATATTTTTGATAAATATAATTATGTAATGTTGAATAGTCTGTCAGGAAAATAATTTTTGTTGATACTTAGCTCTTTTACAATAAATGACTGCAAATAATCTTTGAAAAGATCACAGTGGAGGAATGCACTGAAAAATATTTAATTAGCTGTATATATATTTTTTTACTTTCTCCTTGTAGAACTTGAGAGACCATTAACTGAGTCCCAAATTCAAGTAGTTTGCAAGCAGACATTAGAGGCGTTGAATTACCTACATGACAATAAAATCATCCACAGAGATCTAAAAGCTGGCAATATTCTTTTTACCTTAGATGGAGACATTAAATTAGGTAAGTTATTTAAACCTTTGAAATTGACAGTGGAATGAATGACTTGATGCTGTTTCGGCCTACCCAGGCGTGGAGACCTGGGAGACTTCCTCCCAGCTGCTCCTGTGACACTGCAGTGGGTAAACAGTTCCCAGCGTGAGCATCCCTAAGTCTGTGTGCCTCGTGACACCTGGAGAGAAAGGAGGAGGGTGTGTTCTTCTTCAGAGCATGAGTTTGTAAGACACTAGTTCAGATCTCTTCCTGTAAGTTTCTGAATATAGATTGAACACTTGTAAGCGCATTATATTTGGAACATGATATAATACTAAACTCAATTTTATCTTTATGATAATGTATTTCATAGGTTTTGTTCCACATTTTTCTACCCAGAGCTGGGTACTGCTTAAGCATGTGCTATCATGTCAGTAACCCCCCCCCCCCACGCTGGTTTCTTCCTTTATTTTACTGCTATGCACTTACTAAACTAACAAGTAACTTTGGGTGTGAAAATAAAGTAAGTTTAAGGATTAGCATTTAATTTTGTCTTTTATACCAAAGGAATAAATGGTGAATGTCATTTATTAGATAAAAATTAAATATAGAATTAGATGTAGATTTCTAGTTGGAGTAGTTAAATTCACACATATACATATAAGTAGAAGATGCAGCCTTTTAAAGTTTTTCTAAACTGGGCAATTTTAAGTAGTGCTGTCTAAATTTTTTTTTGAAAAAGTAAAATTATTCAAAAGCCATGTTGATGTTGGTTCCAGTGATTCTGCACATCTTATTCTACATTGTCACAACATGTAGTGGAATGTGCTAAATTTTATCCTTATTGTGCCATAAAGATACAGACATCCACAAGGAAAGCTGTGTAAGTTTTTAGACAAGGTGAGGATTAGACTTGGCCAGCCCCTGTCCCTCCCCAGGTCTTTCACATGCTTGTCTGACCTCAGCCCCCACTGCTCCCTTTCCACTCTTTTATTTTTTTTTTATTTTTTTTATTAACTTGAGTATTTCTTATTTACATTTCAAGTGTTATTCCCTTTCCTGGTTTCCGGGCAACATCCCCCTCCCCCCTCCCCTTCCTTATGGGTGTTCCCCTCCCAACCCTCCCCCCATTACCGCCCTCCCCCCAACAGTCTAGTTCACTGGGGTTCAGTCTTAACAGGACCCAGGGCTTCCCCTTCCACTGGTGCTCTTACTAGGCTATTCATTGCTACCTATGAGGTCAGAGTCCAGGGTCAGTCCATGTATAGTCTTCAGGTAGTGGCTTAGTCCCTGGATCCCTTTCCACTCTTGTGTTGACTTGTATCACCACTCATTTGCGTCTCTTTATGGCTCCATTATCCCAAGAGTTTGATTTTGCTCATATATAAATTTTGACTTTTCTTTGCTGTCTCTATAAATTACACTTTTCTTCTCTATCCTCTTTACATAGTAGCATGCATTCTCATCAAATTAACATTGTTCCAACCAAAAGAGTTGTTATGGCAAATATTATAAAATGCCTGAACCTTTTATCCTGTGCTGGCGCTGGCACGCATAGGGCCACATAGCACTGCCAGGTATCTTTATCTTAGTGGCTTCATGCTCCCCCCAAGTACTCTCTGACTCAGGCGGTCCTTGTGCCATTCCACCTTGCCACACTGGTCCCTGGAGTTAATTCTGACACTTGTGGGGCCACATAGAACTAACCATAATTTATCTCTGGTGAGTATCTCTCCTGGTGGCTCTCTGCTAGCCGAGAACTCTCTGGTTCCAGCTAGGATTTAGAAGTCCAGCATGGGGCTGGCCTATTGCGGTTCCCTGCCATGGACGCTGCCCACACTCCCAGTAACGGCCCCCTGGTAGTTAAAGTATAAACTCTCAACTACCTGGGAAAATCAAGACTCAACAAACAGTAACCCAATAATCAGATTTATATATTAAATTCTCCATCCAATATGGCTGCACAATAAACTCACAACCAATAGATAAAGATATAAACCGCCCACCTAAATAAGATACATTGACCTATAGAAACCCATCCCTTAAATATTCATAACAACCTGTATCTATGTAGAGATGCATGGGGAAGATCGTTTACATCTGCCTCCATGTTGCCTCTCCCTTCTCTTCTGCTTCTCCTTCTAAAACGTCTGTTCCCATCCCCCTTCCTTCTCATCTAATGACAGGCCTTGTTTTATCTTGTGTCTGCCTTCACCTACATAGTAATCAACCTACAGAGAGTAATATTTGATTGCTTGGAAGACAAAAAAAGAAAGAAAGAAAGAAAAGAAAAGCAGAAAGATTATCATAATGGTTGTGAGTTCTCCAAAGTCTGCAGCATGCAAGCAGATACACTGTGCATATGTGGTTTAAATTTCCAGTGACTGAATGGTTAGGAAAATGTCTCTCTCTTTTTTTTTTTTCTGGAGCTGAAGACCGAACCCGGGGCCTTGTGCAAGCGCTCTACCACTGAGCTAAATCCCCAACCCCAGGAAAATGTTTCTTAAAAGAGTTGTTGAGGAGGAAGGAGTGAAATAGAGACTCTGGATTGGCCACTAGACCTGTAGCTTTCCCTCAGCTGCCTTGGCTGATCCTGTGGTGCCTTCAGGTTCTGTCTGCATCTCCGGTGAATGAGTCAGTGAATCAGTGAGCGAGCGAGTGGTTGAAGCACAGGCTTGCTGGGGGCTTGGTGCGTCTCAGGTCTCATAGAACAGGTTGTCTTGTGCTGCTTTCTGAGCAGGTGTCAGGGACCTTTCTGCTTTGGTTAGCCTTCTTTTCTCGTTACTGGGTATTGAGTCCAGGTCTCACATGTGCCAGGAAAGCGCCCTACCAAGACTAGCACCCCAAACTTATTTGTCCTTGATATCCAGATAGTTTTTCTTTGAGGCCTCGAAATGGATTATAACATTTTTCATTTATTATTTTTGATAAATTTATAATTAGTTTATTCTTTATTACTGTAAGTTAATAATTTTATAAGAAAAGATTCTCTTTAGTTGTTTGATTATTTGGGACAAAAGCAGAAAAATGTTTTATTTAGTTTTTGTTATTTTGTCTTTTTATTTTCTTTTCGGAGCTGAGGACCGAACCCAGGGCCTTACGCTTGCTAGTCAAGCGCTCTACCACTGAGCTAAATCCCCAACCCCGTTTTACTTAGTTTTTAAGATAATTAATTGGTTCTGAGTTTTAAGCTAAATGTAGGCTGAACCTCTGATAAAATTCAGTGGCACTGTTCTTTATGACTTAAATCAGAAACCATAAAGCTTCCCAAGTTTCTTTTGTAATATAATTAAGTTTTTAAATTTTTTGTTTATTTTTAGGTAATCTTACTATACAGCCTAGAGTAACTTTAAACTCCTGATCTTGCTGCCTGAACCTGTCACACTGTGAGCACAGACTGCCTGAACCTGTCACACTGTGAGCACAGACTGCCTGAACCTGACACACTGTGTGCACAGGCTGCCTGAACCTGACACACTGTGTGCACAGGCTGCCTGAACCTGTCACACTGTGTGCACAGGCTGCCTGAACCTGTCACACTGTGTGCACAGGCTGCCTGAACCTGTCACACTGTGTGCACAGGCTGCCTGAACCTGACACACTGTGTGCACAGGCTGCCTGAACCTGTCACACTGTGAGCACAGGCTGCCTGAACCTGACACACTGTGTGCACAGGCTGCCTGAACCTGACACACTGTGTGCACAGGCGTGCACTACTGCTCAGCTTTTGTAGCGTGGCTTCCTGATGATGCTCATGAGAGACAGTGCTGTCATGAGGGCGGCTTGGCTATAATTTCTGTTTTTCACACTACAGGAAGGTATCACCATTGATTTGATTATAGCGTGCAAGCTTGGCATTTGTTTTGAAGTATGTAATTGTTTTAATTTAGAGTGACTATTTTTTGTATTCAATTCTTGAGAAATTTATCATTACTTATCATTTGTGTATCTACATGTGATCAGTATATTTGTGATGAGAAATTTAGCAATTGTTTGAAGGATGAGAGAAAGAAGATGGTTAAGATTAGAGAGGTTGAGATGGCTCAGTGGGCAAAGTGCCTGGTGTGGTATATGAGGTCCTGATGTTGGATCCCAAGAACCCATGGAAAAGCTGGGCTTGGGGATGATGCTCGTAACTCCGGTGCTGGGTCTGGAGACGGAGGAATCCTAGTGCTTCCTGGCCAGGCTGGTTTTGCCAAAATGGTGATCTCCAAGCTCATTAAGAGGTAACGTTTCCAAAAGTAGGATGAAGAGGAATAGGGGAAGACACCTGACATTGACCTCTGGCCTCCATGAGCATGTATGCACACACCCTACATGCACACATGAACACATATATGTATTACACAGTACACACAGAAATTTAAGAAGGAATTAGAATGGCAGAGAAGTTCTTTGTGTTCTGCTTACCTTTAATAAGGGAGGCCTTACTAAAGATGTGAAATACTAAAGACGTGAAATACTTGCCTCTTCTACTCCATTGAATACAGTTCATCATGCTTAAACGCTGTCATTAACATTGTTGTATGATTATTTATTTCAAGCGGATTTTGGAGTGTCAGCTAAGAATACCAGGACAATTCAAAGGAGGGATTCATTTATTGGCACACCGTATTGGTAGGTACTTGTTCTCATGAGTTTATGCTGTTAGTTGTGTCTGCAGTAGCTACTGTCCACACATAGTCATTATCCTGACTGTGGTGTGTAATGACCATTATTACACATCTGGACTTTGATTTTCCTTTCTTTGTAGGATGGCTCCTGAAGTCGTCATGTGTGAGACATCGAAGGACAGACCCTATGACTACAAAGCGGACGTTTGGTCCCTGGGAATCACTTTAATAGAAATGGCTGAGATAGAGCCGCCTCATCATGAGCTAAACCCAATGCGAGTGCTGCTGAAAATAGCAAAGTCGGAGCCCCCCACACTAGCACAGCCATCCAGATGGTAAGCTGTCGTAAAGAGGGTCCTCAAAGAACCGAAACGAAGTGTCCTGTTCTCCTAGTTTGCTAAGGGTCTTTAAGTTTGAGAATGTGGCACAGAGACTGTCAGTGAGGAAACTGATGGGGGTCTGTTTCTAAGACTGAAGGGCCTGGGGAGGTTGCTCAGCCATTAAGAGCACTGGCTACTCTTGCAGAGGGTCTGGGTTGAGCCAGCACCCATTTGGTGGCTCACAGCTGGCTGTGATTCAGATCCCGGGGCTTTGATGCCCTCTTCTGGCCTCTGTCAGTACTAGACACATACTTGGTTATGTGCAATGCAGGTACTCAACATCTGTACATAGAGTAGAAACAAAGACACCCGAGGAAGACTTAAGGCTCGTGAAAACCGTTATAATAACTGATTGACAGGGTTGTGTGTGAAAGACATTTTCTGTTCTGTAAACTGAAGCCTGTATACAGTTGGTATGTGTTTGTGGGACTTCGTGTAACAGTTTTTGTTACATTTTGACAACTCGTGAGGATGCGGCTGCACCCCAGTGTCATCCGTGTGCCCTATTGCTTACCTGTCTAACATATTTACAGAATATGCTTCATAAAGCCTTATCTTATTAGTTTTCTTACCTTAGTAAATTAATACTAATCTATACTAAATATAGTGAAACTAAACATAATTTATTAAGGAGTTTTATTTGATTTTTAAAATTAATAACAAAGAAGTAAAATAAAATGCTCTTGTTGACATTTTATTTGGCAGGTCTTCAAATTTTAAGGACTTTCTAAAGAAATGCTTGGAAAAGAATGTGGATGCGCGGTGGACCACATCCCAGCTGTTACAGGTGAGACAGGACAGTGTGATGCCGACACGTCAGAGTGTCTTAGCATTGTCTTTGAGAGGATGCACTGTCAGAGCCCTTCATTGTTCACCCTGTCCACTTGGGTGTCTCTGTGGAAAAGCATTACGTAGCTGTTTACATGGCCTAGGAGCACATGTGTTGTCATTATTCGCAGGCATTTAGTCTGTAAATGGTCTCTCCTGTGTAATTATGATCTGTTTGTTGTAATAGCTATTTGCATGCTCTCTCTAATGACTGAAAGCTAACACCTTATTGCAGAGGCTATGGGCTCATGAATCTTTTTTTGTTCCTTTTATTTCAAGAGTTAAGGGTACTGTTAATAGTGTTGACTTTTCAAAGTGCTCTAGGGGCTGAGGAGGTGGGTTATTCATAATGTGTTTGCTGACCAGACGTGGGGACCTGCACTATATCCCCAGAACCCATGTTAAAAAGCCAAGTGTGGTGGCACATGCTTTTAATCCCAGTGCTGAGGAAGCAGAGGTAGATCCATTCCTGGGTGTGTTGGCCATCCAGTATAAACCAAAGTGGCAAGCCCCGGGTCAGTGAGAGATCCTGTCTCAAAAAGAAAAAAAGGTGAATGGTGCCTGAGGAACAATGACACCGAGGTTATCCTGGCCTCTGCACATAAGTGAACACCACCTCCCCTCACCCCCTCTCTCTTTCTCTCTCTCTCTAATGGAAGATGGCTAGATAAATTGGATTTTATTTTAAAGTAGGGCCTGTTCCTTATATTTGAAATAAAAGTGTGTCATTACATTATCTCACAGTTTTAGAGATAAACAGTAACAAATCCTAGGGCAGCTGCTGTAAGGATGTATGTTGTGTAAGCCAGTGTGGTAGTGCATTAAGCTGACCTGTTTATCTTGGGATAGGCTGTGGGAAAATTGCCTTGCTCTGTTTTAACAAGTATATCTCTATGTCCCTAAACACTTCTAGTATTTCATTGCCCCTGTATTTGAAGATCTTAGCTCAAGCAGATGGTATTAGGTAGGGTTCCCTAGAGAAACAGAACCGATGGAGAGCAGAATCGATAGAATTGATCTGTGTGTACAAACAGGTTCTATGAGAGTGACTTACAGGTATGGTATGACTGTTTCAACAATGGCTGTCTCCTATTGGAAAGTTTAAGAATCCAGTAGTTGTTCAGTTTGTAAGGCTGGATGTCTCAGTTGGTCTTCAGTATGTAATGGGATTCCAAAAGAAGTAGGCTCTGATGCCAGGGAAGGAGTGGGTTTGCCAACACAAGTGAGAGGGAGCAGGCAAAGAGTAAAGTAAAGCTTCCATTTTCCACATCCTTTAAATAGGCTGCCGGGGGATGTTTGCCGGAAACCGGAAAGGAATAACACTCAAAATGTATATAAGAAATATTCAAGTTAATAAAAAAAAAAAACATTAAAAAAAAAAAAAAAAGAATGAAAACAGAAAAAAAAAAAAAATAGGCTGCCGGTGGAAAGTGTGGCCTGGGTTAAGGTGGCTCTGCCTACTGCAGAAGGTGGAATTTAGGTAAGGCCCCATTTCAAATGGTTTGATCAAGAAAAATTCCTCACAGCATACCCAGCGGCTTGGATTTTAGCTAATTCCAGATGTTGACAACTAAGAGTAGCCACCACACAGACACTGTTATGAGCTAAGAGCACAGAGATGAGGGAAACATCCTTTACTTGACCTTAGGATCATTTTAAAAGGCAAGTATTTGTAGATACTGTTAGCATAAATGTAAAGGACTTTGTAAAGGTTTTACTAATACTCTGATGGGATTTATGTAGATACTGATGTATTACAACTGTGTGGGTGTACATGCGTGTGTGTAGTGTGGCTGCTTTTCCACAGCACCGTGTGTGTTTGGTGACTGTCAGGAGTTCTTGTCCTTCCAGGGTTGTGCTGATGCTCGAACTCAGGTTGTTAAGCCCACAGAGCTGTCTCACTGGCCTTAAGGAGTTAACTTCTTAAGGACATGATGCCTAAACTTAAAATGTGCTTTATTAAATCTTAAAGATTGTAATGATGGGCTGGAGAGATGGCTCAGCAGTTGCTGAGTTCAATTCCCAGCAACCACATGGTGGCTCACAACCATCTATAGTGTGATCTGATGCCCTCTTCTGGTGTGTCTGAAGAAAACGAGTGACAGTGGACTCACATACATGAGTAAATAAATCTTGAAAAAAAATTGTTAATGAAACTCTCAAACTTAGAAAAACCAAATTGTTTTAATTATTGACAAAATTCCTTCAAATTAGTAAAACAAAGCAAAACATAGAGGTCTGCAAGATGGCTAAGTACAGATACCTGCAGCTGAGCTTGCAAACTGAGTTGGATCTCCAGGACCATATGACAGAGAAAACTGACTCTTGACACTCTGACCTCTTCATGTACACACACACACACACACACACACACAATAAATAATAGTGTTTTTAAAAAATAAAAACTAAATTATACAAAACAAATTCCAGCTCAGGCAATCTTCCATTTTGCTTACTCCCCTCTCCATTTTGTTCCAGGTATAATGTTTGAAGTTGTATATGTTTTTATATCCATATTTCCTAGTTTTTAGCACAGGAGGATCTTTTTATATATTTAAAATTTACAAGCATTTCAGTTATCATTGAGCATGCTTTTTTTTCTAATGGTCAACAGCATCCCTTTGTTACCGTTGATTCCAACAAACCAGTCCGAGAGTTGATTGCTGAGGCGAAGGCTGAAGTAACAGAAGAAGTTGAAGATGGCAAAGAGGAAGATGATGATGATGAGACAGAGAATGCTCTGGTCAGTGTCATTAGGGGTCTTGTTAGAAGGTTTTCGAGGCAGGCTTTGAGATGTGGTTGCACATGGATCTAAGGGTGCAGTGCAAAACCTTCAGTTAGAAGTGACGCTAGTGACAAGGTTTCCCTTGTCCCCTATTGTCATCATGTTCATTATTGAAGATGGTCACTTTTCAAAGTTATTTTATAACCTCAAGTTTTATAGAATATAGCTATTAAAATACCATCTGAGTATAGATATATAAAGCCATTATTTGGATGACCATCTTTAGCTCACGTTTTAGTACTAATGATGTATAAAATCTTTTGTAGCCAATACCTGCGAATAAACGCGCCTCCTCTGACCTCAGCATTGCCAGCTCTGAGGAAGATAAGCTTTCACAAAATGCTTGTATTTTGGAATCTGTGTCAGAAAGAACAGAACACAATACTTCTGGGGATAAATTTAGCAACAAAGTTCTTAGTGAGAAGCCTACTCCTGAGGGACCTGAGAAGGCTGTGGATGTGGATGAGCCTGCAAATGATGTTAACTTAGAAACTGTGGCTGAACCAAATGACCAAGCGGTAGGACTCCATGAGAATGGGAGAGAGAAGAAAAGACCCAAACTGGAAAGTCAACCAGATACAGAAGACCAGCAAACTGTGGATGTTAATTCAGTCGGTGAAGGAAATGACAGTAATAGAGTAATTTTAGAAACAAACACTGATTGTCTGAAACCAGAGGAAGACAGAAATGAAGAAAACCAAGAGATAATTGAGAATAAACTTACACAATCTGAAGAAATTAAAGATATACATATTCAAACAATGGACTTAGTTTCTCAAGAGACTGGAGAAAAAGAGGCAGATTTTCAGGCAATTGACAATGAAGTTGGGTTTACAAAGGAAGAAACCCAAGAGAAATTGGGAAAAGATGATGAAACTCAAAAAGTTGTGATCAGCGATATAAGCAGTGAGGTTGGAACAGACGAGGCTCCAGGTGATACCCAGAAGGCTGCTGAGCAGAGCCAGGATGCAGAGGGTGGGGCTGGGGAAGAAGCCCTGGAGCCTGCCCAGACACCAACAGAGAAGCCCACAGAGGGCCCTGAGGCTCATGGTGCTGAGGAAGAGCCTCGTAGTGGAGAGAGAGTAGAGGAGAAGCAGCTAGAGCAGCAGCCTGCAGTGTGTGAAGGTGAGGGACAGGTAACCAGCACTTCAGAGAGCACACGGGCAGCCACGGAGGAACTGGAGACTGACGAAGTTGAGCAAGTCAGCGAGTCAAATAGCACTGAGGAACTAGAGAGACTTGGAGTTACTGGTGCTGAGGAACAGGCGCTCGGGAGCAAAGGGGAGGCTGCTACGGAGGTAGATTTGGAGAGAGAAGAAAATGCACAGGAACTGCCAGTTAAAGCAGAGCCCCAAGCTCCTGCAGCATCGCAGCCCAGTGAACCTCCCCTTGTCTTAATACCCAGTATCAATATTCATTCGGAAAACACAGAAAATAAAGGAGAAATGGGTGCTTTGCCAAAACCTGAAACCATACTGCCACCAGAGCCTGAAAATGGAAAGGGAAATGACACGGACTCAGGGACTGGGTCCACTGTGGAGAACAGCAGCAGTGACCTGAACTTGTCCATCTCTAGCTTCCTGAGCAAAACCAAGGACAGTGGCTCGGTGTCTCTGCAGGTAAGTGTGTCTGCGGCCTTGTTTGGCTTTGCTTTGTTATTTTGGCAATTTCTAGTTCATTGCAACTTAAAACACTATTATATCAGTGTAATAATAATTCTATTAGTTCTTTTGGAGTTATAAGGCAATCAAAAAGAATTGGAGAGAGATTCTGGAAATAATCGTTAGAAGTTTTGGTAGAGCGTGCTCCTTTCTTGCACATATCTCAGTGTAGCTTAGCAGGTTTAACAAAGCTCCTGAGGGTTAGGGTATGTAGCAATGGTAGTGTTTGTTACTGTGAATGTTTATGGGCGAAGTTAGTTCTCTTTCACTGTAGCTATTATGTGAGAACTAAAGGAATGCTAATTGCTTATCCCTTATTGTAGAAACTGGAGAAATGTGAAATTTATAGGTTAAGGAATGTGTGTGTGTGCGTGCTTATGAGAGCGAGCGAGAGAGAGGGTGAGAGTGTGTGTGTGTGCGCGCGTGCGCGTGTGCGTGCTCGCGGGTACATGTGCATACATTTAAAGCATGCCAGTGTTAGAGGAATGCTGGGGCTGCTGCCATAGTCCAGTTTGGAAGGCACATTTTGGCCCTAGAACTGGAGGATGGAGAAGTGAGGTGGCTGGAAGGTGCTGGGTCAAACCTGAATTCTGACACATTTTCAATTTCATGCCTGTTCTTCCACCAGGGAGTTTTTGGTCCTCCTTTTTTGTCTTTCCCCTTTTGGTCCCCTCCTTTCCCCTTTGTTTCCTTCTTTCTCTTCCCCTTCTCCTTTCATAGTTTTTTTTTTTTTTTCCTTTCATTCTCTCCCTGTGTTTCTTGTTTCTTTCCAGAATCTTGTATGGAGCCCCCCAACCTCTCATCAGACTCTTGAGTGCTAGGTGTGGCTTTCTACACCCTCCATCTCCAGTAAACAAAGTAATTGTCTCCCTGTAGGGGTGAGAACCACAAAGTGAAAGATGAAAAGGTTACTATGTAAAAGTTATCCTGTTTATATGAAATTTTTATTATTATTTTGCCTAATTATGCAGTGTCATAGGATTTTATATGCACATGACCAGAATGCCCAATTTCACTTAAAATTAAAGTTTTTTTTCTTTCATCTTCAAAGTTGAGTGTGAGTTCTCAATGTAGGTATGAGATGATAATAGCTGTTGCACAGACGATTCCTATTTTATACGTGCAGTATTCATGACTGTTGAGACGTCTTCATTTTTAAAGAAGAAAATATCTTTCATGGGTGATATTTATACAAAGCCTAACCCCAAATGAAATCTCACTCAGGAGACAAGAAGACAGAAGAAAACATTGAAGAAAACACGTAAATTTATTGTTGATGGAGTAGAAGTGAGTGTGACAACATCAAAGATAGTTACAGACAGCGACTCTAAAACCGAGGAATTGAGGTTTCTCAGGTAAGTAGAGAAACCATGTAATTAACATGAGTTTTAACCTCTTTGCTGTTTCTGGAACCTGAAGAATAGAGAAGCCAGTACATGCTTGGTTAATTTTAGATTATTTGAAAATTTGTTTTTGGTTTAAAACCCTACAGTTAAAGCTTTTATGTAAACTGTTACTCCAAAGTACACTTTGCTTCTTTCTGTTACACCTTGTCAGGCGTCAGGAACTTCGAGAGCTAAGGCTTCTCCAGAAGGAAGAGCAGAAAGCCCAGCAGCAGCTCAACGGGAAATTGCAGCAGCAGCGCGAGCAGATCTTCAGGCGCTTTGAGCAGGAGATGCTGGTGAGGCCTTAGGTCCTGTGTGTGACGTCAGGGACTGAGACCACGTGCATTTGAGACCCTAGAGTAGCTGCAGACACTGATCTCTGAGGAGGAGGTTTCCCTGCTCTTGTAATGGATCACTCAGGCCTCTGTTTCTGAGGGGTTTTTTAGAAACACAGCTTCTTGAAAGGGATCTCCAATTCCTGTCTTCTCACTGATTCATGTAAGCCAAGTTTCATTTGAAATGTCATGAAAGTTAGTATTAGGAGCCTGGTAGACTGTTTACCAAGGTTTTAGAGAGCCCTGTTACAGAATGCCTCTTTCGGGTTCCAGTTTTGTCTTTCAGCTTATAATCTTAGGGTTTTGCTTTTTTTTTTTAAACTATTTTGAAATTAAAATATTATTACATAAATTCCCCTTTCCCTTTCTCCAACTCTTCCCCTTTAAATTCATGGTCTCAGACCTCTTTTTCCTTCCTTCTAGCATATGTGTATTCCTAAATGTACAACTGTAGCATGCCCAGTTTGTGTAATGTTGCTTATATGTTAAATGATTTCAGGGCTAACCACTGGTGTCACATCAGTTGGAGGGCTTGTCTCTGGGGAAGGCCATTTCTTCACTCTCAGCATTCCTTAGTCAACTGTAGTTCTTTGTTCATGGGTGTAGTGTTCCTGACCTTCCTGGGAGACTCAGTCTTATAGCAGATACCCTGTTCCTCTGTTTCCTATGGCTGTCTGCCCTCTCTTCCGTAGTGTCCCTGAGCCTTGAGTGCAGGAGTTGCGTGTGGATGGGTCGGCTGGGGCTGGCACCAGATGATCACTCGTTCTCCGCGTTTTAGTTAATGTCGTGGTCTGTCATGATTTTGTTTGTTTGTTGCTGTGGAGGGGTGAAGGCTAGTTGCCTGTAGGTATAAAAACAAACAGTGAAGTGCAGTCAGGGATCATGCTGGGTTTGTGAAGTGATGGCTGTAGGTCTCCCCCCAAACCTACAGCTCCAGGTAAGCTGGCTAGGTTTCCAGTACCAGGCATGTTGGTTACCACCGAGATATGAGTGCCATGTGGTTACCCTGCCGTGCTGGTTGGTGTAGTTCCTAAGCATCAGAGCTGGACACAAGCATCAGAGCTGGACACATAGGCAGGACACAAGCATCAGAGCTGGACACAAGCATCAGAGCTGGACACATAGGCAGGACACAACACTTGCACGGGATTTTCTGGTACCATGAAAGCTGCTCCATTTGGGAGGAGGCTTTCAGGTTAGATTCAGCCTGGGTCTTCTGGTCTGGTGTATGAAATGGGTGGTGTCTTCAGCAATAGGGATTTACCTTCAACTTCTAGGAGGCAGCCAGAGTCAGCTGCAGTGAGCTATAGCATTTTGGGAGTTTCTTGGACTCCCCTGACCAACAACTCATAAGGGGGCTTCTAATGCCTGGTTTTGGGGTTTTTGTGAGATAGTCTATGGCTTTTGGGGGGAAAAACATTGTCGGCCAAGGTGGGAAAATTTTATTTAGATTGTGTGTGTGTGTGTGTGTGTGTGTGTGTGTGTGTGTGTGTGTATGCGCACACACACACATATATAAACACATACATATATAGACTTAGATATATTATGTGTATAATTTAGGTAGATAGATAAAAAGATTTCTTATGACTTTTTCAGATGTTCTTACTATACCCTCCTTCCTCTTATGCATTAACCTTTGTCCCACTTCCCACTCCCACCACCACCCCATTTCTCCCATTTCCTCTTCAAATTACATTTACCCTGTTCCCTGCTACTCTCTTCTCTATTGTACTCACCTTCCCCCATGCTCCTTTGCTAGTTTTCTGGCTTCTGCTATTTTTCTGACTCTAGGTTATAGAGTAAAATGTGAAGATTTGAATTAAGAGCTATCGTGAAGGAGAATATATGATGTTTGTCTTTCTGGGACTGGATTAACTCAATGTAGTCCTTTCTATTTCCATCCATTTGCCTACAGATTTCATGGTTTCATTTTTCTTAACTTCTGCATAGTATTCCATAGTGTGTATGTATCATATTTTCACTATTCACTCCCCAGTTGAAGGACATTCAGAATGGTTCCGTTTCCTAGCTGTGGTGATTAGAGCAGCAGTAAGCATGGCTGAGCAAGTGTCTGTATTTAGTAGGATCTTTCAGGTAGGTAGCAAGTATCTGCCAGGTCCTTTGGGCATAAGCCAAAGAGTGGTCTGTTCAGTCATGTGGGAGATTTACTTTTCCTTTTCGAGGATTCTCTATGCTACTTTCCCTAGGAGCTGTAGCAGTTTGCAGTCTACCCACTCCCCCACTTCCCCTCCAGCATTTGCTGTCAGTTATCCCATTGGTCTTTTTGCCATTCTGATTGGGGTAAGATAAAAGTCTCAAGGACTTTTCTGATTTGTAATTTTCCCAATTGCTAGGGAGTGTGAACATTTATTGAACTATTTCTTAGCCATTTGTTTCTTCTTTTGAAAAGTCTCTGCTCAGGCCTCGGTTTCGAATGGGTTGTTGGTTGTTGCTCTTTGAATTTGAATTGTGTGTTCTGGATATTAATCCTGTCAGAGTCAGAGCTGGCAAGGACTCTCTTCCATTCTGTGCACCTCCTGTTCAGCTCACTGTTTCTTAGCTTTTCAGGAGCTTTTTAGTTTTATGAAATCCTATTTATCAATTGTTGGCCTTAATTCTTGGGCAAATAGAATTCTACTTAGAAAACCCTTTTCTATACCTTTATCATCTAGGAAACTGTCCAAGTTTTCTGGATTCTAAAGTTTTAAGGCAATCTAGCTCGAGCTGAGATTAGAACTTGTTTGTGGCTTTTCAGAAGTTACTTTCTTCCCGGGCTCGTACAGTTAGTCAGGCCCTCGCGGCCTCGTCACGCTGCTGTGCTGTGCACTTGTTGCGGAGACTCTGAGCGCTCACTGTGTTCGCAGTTGGGAAGGGAATTTAGGAATGTGGTACAGAATCTCAGTAAGGTTGGTTGAACATCTAGCTTGATGTATGTTAGAAGAAAAACATCATCTAGAATAATATGGAAGTTTAAATTATAATCCTTTGCAGTCTTGTGTTAAGTGTTGAGGACTGTGGTGTGTGGCATTGTTGATTTTGTGTTTGGTCACCACAACAGTGTCCTGAGAAAATAATGAGAGATATTCTCACCCAGAGCTTTCGTGGTCCTTTTATTCTGTTTTCCATAATTTTAGAAATTATGCCTTCCCTGCATAGATTTTTGCAAACTGTTTTGTTTTCAGTTTCTTTTATTTTTGAGAACTTCGTTTTGTCTTTATTTTGTGAGACAGTGTCTCAGTATATAGTGTTCATTCTTGTCTTTTCAGTGCTAGAACTGCAGACATGTGCTACCATGCCTGGCTTCAACTTCCTTCCTTCCTTCCTTCCTTCCTTCCTTCCCTCCTTCCCTCCTCTCTTCCTTTCTTCCTTCCCTTCCCTCTTGCGTACTTTGTAATAAGTTTTTCTATATTGAAGATTGTGCCATACTTGGATATTTGATGATTAGTTAGCATGCTAGCAGACTGCTTTGTTTTACAGAGTAAGAAGCGACAATATGACCAAGAAATTGAGAATCTAGAGAAGCAGCAGAAACAGACAATTGAACGACTAGAACAAGAACACACAAACCGCCTGAGAGACGAAGCTAAGCGCATCAAAGGAGAGCAGGAGAAGGAGCTGTCCAAGTTCCAGAATATGCTAAGAAACCGAAAGAAGGAGGTAAGGGTAGCTATTGTTGTTAACTACCACAGCCACTTTTTAAAATGCAAATCGCAGACTAAGGAATTAGGGATAATTGTGGGTGACTGAATAGTGCTCATTTATTTGTTCCTTTGTTCTGTCTTCCAAACAGTGATAGGCTGGCAGTTAATAAAGTCAGATATTATCCTCATTTTGCTGGCAAGAAAACGGGAATAAAAGAGGTTTCAGTGCCTGTTTTTGAACTAAGTCTTCAAATACAGTCCAAGCTGTATTTCATTCTGCCATCCCTTCTTTTTTTTTCTTTTTTCTTTTTTTTCCGGAGCTGGGGACTGAACCCAGGGCCTTGCGCTTGCTAGGCAAGTGGTCTACCACTGAGCTAAATCCCCAACCCCAACCATCCCTTCTTCTTATTAATGCGATATTTAGGGCCTTCTTTGGAAATACCTTTTCAAGAGAACTTAACTTCTTTGGTATTTACTGGTAGCAGCCAGAATTATTATTTACAATTTACTTGACATTTGAATTTTTTTTGATTAGGTTTATTGATTTTTTTTTAAGACATTTTGCCAAGCAAAACCTGAATAGCTTGATATTCAAAATAGCACCTCTTACTATACCTTTGGGGAAAAAAAAATTATGTGATTATAACAAGGTTTTGACTTTCCCGAGCTGCTTCCGTGTTGTTTTGTAGCTGGTTATCAGCTAGTAAAGAGGTTCCTAGATTAAAGTCAAATACATCCAAGCGATTGTCAGTGATAATTTTATGATTTGTTTTACATCTGCAGTGCAGGTGAGGGATTTACATTTTCAGTATATAAACAACCCCAGGGGAAAATAATTACGGTCAGATCTATTAGGGTTGAAAGAAAATATCTCAGCCAAACTAGGAAATACATTTTCACTTTTGTTTCATGTCTCAGTTACCAAGATTTTAGCATCTGACTTACACATTTAATTAAGAGGAAAACTGAACATCATATTATTAACTCCTGAGGATATATTCAGGTAGGACTGAGCATTAACAGCAAGTATCTGATGCTCTCCTTAGGACTGAGCATTAACAGCAAGTACCTGATGCTCTCCTCAGGGCACATGTACATGCTGCTGTGCAGCTTTATTCATTGTAGTTAGCATTTCTAAGAGGTTGTTTTATTGTTAGGTTTTATATAGAGTTGCTTCATGATAAAATCTTTGCTAATTTAAAAAAACCCTGGGTCATTTGAGAGGCTAATATTTGCATCACATTAAATTAAAAGACTTAATTCTAGATGAGTAGGTCTGTAGTTCTGTTACTATTTTGAATTTGGGGTGTTCTGTTTGAGATTGTGTTGTGTTTATATTGAATAATCTCATTGTGTATTTTTTCCTTATTGCTAAACTTCTTGCAATTTGGGAGTCTCTCGCTCTGATTGGTGATTTGGTTTCATGAGGAATTATTGTTGGGAACTTTAAGGACACTGTTGAATCAGAATCAGTCTCTTTCTTGGGTGCCGTGGCATGTGGTGATTTGGAGTCTGGGCTCTTTCTCTTGCGAACACGCGCTTGTTTTTCAGAGCTGGGCTCTGGAGCTTCTCCTGCGTGAAACTCACCTTTAGGCTTTTGATAAAGAAGAAGGAATTAAAAAATATGCTCCATTTTAAAATATATGGTTTAGTGTAACAAATCATAGTTTACTAAACTTTAAGATTCCTTATGTTACTGATTTTAAAGCTCACCAACTTGGCTTCAGTTTCCACCAAAGAGAATGTTATCCAATCCTACAAAAAGTTGTAAGCGATATGCATTTTGTCATACCATGTATGAATGGTATATTTTATGGAAAAATTGATTTTTCTCTTGTGCTTTTGAAGTCCCACTTGCTTCTTGACCCCTTTCCTACCCTTGCCATGAAGTGGAGCATTTAGTACTCTTCCTCTGTATTGTCAAGTCAGTTGTAAATTTGCACCTTATAAATGGCATTAGCTTTTCGTGTGCTTTGAGTCCTAAACGTATGGATAGGTGGGTTTGTAGTTTCTGAATCTGTCACCGTCCTCTCAGCTGTAAGCACTCTGTCACTGATTAATACGAGGGGACAGTCAGGCAGGGAGTAACCTTGCGTGCTGCTGTCTCTTTCTGCATGGAGATCAAGCATGCTCTGTGTTTCTGTTTTTCCCACCAACTCTCGCTTCTGCTAATGCATGCTGAAAGGAAGCTTTTTAACAGCTTTAACCTTGATCTGTAGCTTTCTGCTCACATACACGGCTTCTGTGGAGAAAGTATCATCTCCCCACCTCCTGCATGCTTATATACTATAGGTTATAAATGAAGTGGAGAAAGCACCCAAAGAGCTGAGAAAAGAGCTCATGAAGCGCAGGAAAGAGGAGCTTGCACAGAGCCAGCATGCTCAGGTAACAGCAGCAGCTTCATGCTACTAAAACCAGGAAGCAGCCTTTTCTCTTGGCTCAGCAAAGAGGATGAAAGAGGAGATTTTAACTGTAATTATTATTTAATGTCGAACTTTTCCCCATCTGTCGATACCTGGGATCGTTTTTTAAAGTATGTTTGTTGAATTTATACTTGGTGATCTTTAAATTGCTAATATGAAAGTAAGTGAAATGTTTAAGAAGTTGATTACAGATAAAAGAAATGAATGCATTAGGGTAATGGCTACTGTTTGCTGGTTTTATCATGATGGAAGCGCTTGTTTGTTTGTTTGTTTGTTTGTTTTCATGCATGTGAGAACACTGTGGCTGTCTGCAGACACACCAGGAGAGGGCACCAGATCCCATTACAGATGGTTGTGAGCCACCATGTGGTTGCTGGGAATTGAACCCAGGACCTCTGGAACATCAGTCAGTGCTCTTAACCGCTGAGTCATCTCTCCAGCCCAGCTTGTTTTTTAAGTAGTGGTTCCAGTGCTTGCTAGAAGACCTTTAGGAGAGAATTGGAGGGTAATATATAACCCCATGCTTAGAAAAAGAACGACTATTAGAAAACCATTTAGAATAAAAATAGTAAATTTTAATATTAAATGATAGATCAAACATTTGCTACTTTTTAAAAAGATCAATAACAATCAACTTTAACAACATTTTTAGTATATTTATTTTTGGTTTAAGAATCTAACAGTTAAGTGAACAGTTTTTTTTTTTTTTAACAAGAGGGACGAATTAACCAAATAAATGAATATTATAACAGAATTTCCATGTTACCTCAATATATTATTTTAATGTGGTTTTATGTGATAACAAATGATTTTTAAACTTTTGGACTTTATAGGACCCTAGAAAGAAACACATAAGTAACAAAACTCCATCAGGGACCATGGCATGCATAGACTGCTACTAAAGCCTAAATGACTGACTGTGTGCGTGCATGCAGTAAGGATATTTTAAAATTGTTTGCCTGTTGTCATTTCAGAGCTGATAATATTTTAATACTATGGAAAAAAGGGAACTATGATCTTAGAATTTACAATTTTAATAAACTCAGGGCAATATAGCTAATATTTTCCTAGCTATAAGCCATTGAGACACTTTGTCTTGTGGTGTGGGGTGACTAGTTGAGGGACACGGTAACAGACATAGGATTTGCTGTGTACAGAACACTTACTCTGATGCCGCAGTCTCATGGTGAGCATCACCCTGTCTTAGAGGTGAGGGAAGAAGCCCTGGAAGGTGGAAGATGACATGTTTGGAAGGTGACATGTTTGGAAGGTGACATGTTTGGCAATGGTAAACCATGATTCCCGCCCAGACAACCTCAGCTCCAGGATCATACAGTGGATCCCCACATAGCACGCAGGCTGCCTACTCTGCCCAGTCCATGTGCTTAGCCATCTGCTTTTGTGTTTATTGGGTGTTTTTATGAACAAAGTGAAAAGGGAGCTGGCTACACAGATACTTGTGCTTAGTTTAGATTTCAAGCTAGATAAGAGCAATATAGTTTTGCCTGAAAAAGGACAAAGCAGATGGTTTTAGTTCCATAAGTATATCATACGAATACGAATTTATTGTTGAGTGAAATTGAGTGATCCTATACTTTAATTTTAGTTCACCTTCTTAAATGACTTTACATGTTTTGGGGGCTGGTTTATGTTTTCCTACGAAAGATAAAACAATTGGTATATTCTTTCTGTAAATTTAGTGTTTAGAATGTAGCATTTCAAATGTATTTATTTCTTTGATAAATTTATTAAAATATGAAGCTGGTAATTTTGCAGTCTGTTTTAGATTTTGTTAGAGTTCTTAAGTCATGGCTGTGTAGCCGTGGGGTTGGTACGTATTTGACATCTAGTCCACAGGCTTTCACACTGTCTTCAGAGGACCTTTTACTCAAAGGCAAGGGCTGCAGGGCTCAGGGGGCAGCTTCCGTGTGCCTGAAAGAGAAGGATTTTTTCTTTCCTTGTCCCATTCTTCCCCCCCCCTTTCTTCTCTTTTCTTCTTCTCTCCTTTGTTTCTTTTTTTTTCTATTTCACTTGTTTGTGTTTTTTTCAGAGGATAACATTGAGTTGCTGTTGTAGGCTCACGGGCCTAAGCAGGTTCTATACCCACTCAGGTTGGCTTGCAGGCCTAAGAACACCACTTTTAACCTGACTTATAAGCTGTCTGTCTGTCTACCAATCATTTATCTATTATTATTATCTTTTAAAAGGGAAGTCTACTGATTTACAAATGGGTAGCACATTAGAGTTTGACTGAGTTCTCATCTTTTTATTCTAGAGATGGGAAATAGGTTCTCTGTTGTTAATTGACCTGACGTAGGTCTAAAAGCCAGCATTTGTACAGTTATTCTTTCCATTTACACAAAGCCATTCAGATACCTACCTGTATTCTCACCTGGGAGGTGCATTGTATTCTGATCCACAGGGTGTTGCTCAGGTCATGATTCAGTCTTTTCAGTTGTCATCTTGTGCAGTGTTCAACGCCCAAATGCAGGACGTAAGTCCGCGTGCTGTGGGAGGTGCCTTCTCTTACCTGTGCTTTCTTTGACTCACATGTGCCTTGCCTTATTAACTTCATTGACTGACATGTGGAGCACTGACTGTGCATGCCAGGAATAACAGCAGAGTCTGGCAGACTTGTGTTAACAGTGATGCTGGTTTCCTATCTGTTCTCACTGGCACCATCTTCACGGAGGCTGGAGGATGTCCTTCGTCCAGATGCAGAATGTGGGCACAGAAGACTGGCGATCTGCTGCAGGCCAGTGGTCCATGCATCAGTGCAGAGCTGGATGGAGAACGCTTGCGTGGAGGGCTCTGTTTCTCTGCCTTCCCACCACAGATTTTTAACTTGAAATTGTCATGATTTTTAAGAAAAGTAAAGTATCTTCCTGGTAGAATTTTATAAACTTTGCACATGTGAGGAATCGAATGCTGTGCTTAGATCTTTATCTTTGTGTGAAGTGACATTTTGATTATGTATATAATTTAGATGTCTTAATTATGGATATGGTCAGAAAAGCCAAGGTAAAAGTAGTGATTTTACTCCTGTGTGTCCATTTATTCAAATTCTCAATAATAATAAATATTGTACTGTTATAATTACTGTAGTTTGAAATTAAGTCTGAAATTTCAAACTGTATTCTTTCTCACAGTTGCCATAGGAAAGGCTAGCCAATATAACGTGATAATTTTTGTTTGCGATGTTTGGTATGTATAACTGGAGTAGATAGAATACAGCTTGATTTCAGCCATTTCTGTTTTCCTCATTCCCAAATTAGATTTCAGAAAGTAATTGGCAGATACTTTTTAAATCAAGAAATTATGATTTATAATTTCTTTTCTGATCATTACCATTTCTGAGTAAATTTGTTGAGTAAGTGATTAAATTTCATACAAATAGTTTAATTTGTCATAATCTTTTTCTGATAGTTTTTAGGTACAAAGCTGTAGTTTTAATACAGTTGGTTAACTGATATAAAATTACTTATGAGATCTTGAGCTTGTACTTTTAAAGGCCATTGACTTCATTGTTAGGCCATTGTTAGAAATGGCTTTGGCTTTCTTAGTGTGGGTTCTTTTGTTTTTGGTTCTTCTTACTTCTACTGATTAAGCCCATATGTATTTTTAAAGACAAATGTTTTAGAATGGGTAATTTCTCTTAGTTCCTATTTCTAAGAGCAATTTCTAGTTACAAATTGTACTACAAATGTATTTTGAAGTTGATAGGTTTAGTGAATGGGCAGTAATACTAAATTTGGATACATTTATTTGAAGTAAAGAAGTCTATTAATTTCTGTCTGGGGTCTTTTTAAGGTATTTCTTTGGCTTTTAAAAATTTATTAAAAGATTTGTGTAGTGTCTGACCTGCATTGTCTGCCTGCTCAGTCAGCTGTGAGTCCACTTGGTTCCTTGCTACCTCTGGTCAGGAAGCACTCAAGGCGCTTCAGCAGTGCTACCTTGCAGGACTTGTTGGTCCTCATTCTGTCTTGGGGGCAGCATGGGACCTGTTCTGAGGTCCCTGAGCCCTTCGTCCCCAGCTTTGACTTCCCTGTGGTTAGTTTTGAGCCTTCAAAAGTTTGCTGCTTGGGCTGAGAGATGGCTTACTAGTTAGAGCCTTGCTGCTCTAAGAGCATCCGGGCTTTGTTGCCTAGTCCCCAAGTGACAGCTCACAATCACCTGTAACTCCAGATCTAGAGGATCCAAATGTCTCTACTGATCTCCATGGGTCCCAAGCATGCACATTGTGCATGTGTGTACTTGGAGGCCAAACACACATACACGCAAAGTGAATAAACAAATAAAAAGTCTTTAATGTGGCTCTGCCATAAGAGACTAATGATTCAAGGTTATTGGCACTTGGGACCAATAGCTTGGTGCACTTTGAAGGCTTTTTAAAAAAATTTTAATTACATTGTACCTGACACAGGGCCTGGCATGTACTGAGTCAACCTGTACCTAGCACTGCCCAGCATGCACTAAATACCTCAAGAAAGTTCTCTTTGAACTGAACTCCCACCTTGTGTAATCCTGAGTATAGCAGCATGGCCACCAACTGTGCAGAGAAGCTGACATGCACTTATATATAGGGTGGCCTTTGCTCACAGTTGACATGCACTTGGTAGGGTGGCCTTTGCTTACCTTTTTGTTGGCACATGTTTATTGCATGGGTCTGTGGTTCTGAGTCTAATGTAAAGTTGACATATATATTAGTTAAGCTGTTGATGCAGATATTTTAAAAATCTATTATAAATAGATATAAATCTTAACCAATGATCTCTTACCAATGATAAAAATCTTAACCAGAAGGAACTCCTTCCTGTACCTCGAGGTTAGACGTTTACTGAGCAGGTTTGCATGTTGACATCTGCATCAGAGGTTGAAAGAAACAGTATTTTAATACAAACAATTGCTCTAGGAAAAGGAGGAGCTTGAGTAGCTCTGTTGTTTGTTATAGCTGCTTGTAGGCAGCATGCAGATCTCACATCTCTTTAATAAAGTCCAAAAGACTTTATTCTAGACGATTACATAAATAGAAGCTTTTAGGCTGTGAGCTAATTGCGTTTTATAGAGACACTTCACTTGTCTGTCTTCTACTGTGTGTTTAGATTCAGAATAAAACATACATGACACTCCAGATGAACTGGCGGTAATATTTGCAACTCCACATCACTCCCTCACAGCAGCCTGAAATGACCAACTCGAGGCAGTGCCATCGGCTAGCTCTTGGAGGAGCTTTGCCAGCCTGTGCGCCTTGAGGATCAGGCAGGCAGTGATCCAGAGTGACAAAGGATAGCTCTGAAACAGAGCTGGGGCTTGACTGTTTCCTGGATACATGAGAGAAAAGGTTTACGGATTAAGTATTGTTCAGTCCTAAAATGTAAACCCACATTTTTATTTGTGCACCCTCTTCACTAACACCATCTTCTATTGTTGCCAAAGGGGCTCAGGTCCAGACTTATTTTTTTAAAAAAACGCATAAATGTGGCAAATGGTAGGCATTCAGTAAGTATATTTAAGTGAATGAGTGAGTCTCAAAATGTTTTGGTAGAATTCCTTTATAAGGAATTCCTTCATAAGGTGTCTCTTACTCCTACCACTATGTTATGTCTCTCCAGCCATGCATTGATTCTCACTAGGTCTTCAACCCATTCCTTTTAGGCACAGGTTATGGGTGATAAGCACTGTCCTCTTCTGTTAGTGCGGGTGTGGGACTTCTTCCTTGTTTTATTTCTTAGAAAAATAGGGTTTGACTGTGGTCTGTGTTTCTTCATTGCTTCTATTCTTAAGGAATTTCTTATTCTTGCCCTAGTTATGCTGCAGTATAGCAAACATTCAGCTTTAGAAGCTGTCATTTTGATATTTTCCCAAAGCTGTTAATGGAATAGAGCATTTTAATTGAATGGGATGTATATTTTTATTTGTATCATTTTTAATAGTGAATTTAGAATGTTGTACACTTTAGTACTTTCTAGATGAGTGTTGGATAACTAATACATTTGTGTTGACTCTCTATAATATAATTTTGTGATTTTTATTTTAAATCCCACCAGCTTTATGAACTTCACTTAGAAATCTTGTAAGGAGATATATATATTTCAGTGCCAGAGTACTTGCCTGACATGCACAAGGCCTGGGTCTCCATTATCTGTCTTCAAACGAGAAGAAAGAACCATCACTAACCACTAATATATAGATAACCAAATACATAACTAATACATTGATAATTGAATGCTTAATTCAGTAGCTCTGTATTAACAGATGGTTAACCATGTCTATTAGGAACAAGAATTTGTTCAGAAGCAACAGCAAGAGTTAGACGGCGCTCTGAAAAAGATCATCCAGCAGCAGAAGGCAGAGTTGGCCAATATTGAGAGAGAGTGCTTGAATAACAAGCAGCAGCTCCTGAGAGGTATGTGGGAGCCCACGGACGCACAAGACAGGGCCTCAGCAACACGCAAAGGCTGCACTGCTTATGTTGTACGCAAGAAGGCCTCATGAGATACAGTGGAAGTCTCCTCAAGTGCATTCTTAAAACCGACTGGGATGTAGCTCTGTGGCAGCAGGTGGACTTAGTGTATGCATGGTGCCCTGGACTTGAGGGCCTGGCTCATCTCAGCACCTCAGACGTGAACTCCCTCCCTCCTTCCCTCCAAACAAACAGACAAAAAGCAACCACCCAACCAAAAACACTTCCTTCTAGATAAGCTAGAAATCTATTTGAATAATTTTATATAGTCACTATGCCTTCTAATTACTGGTGTGTGTGTGTGTGTGTGTGTGTGTGTGTGTGTGTGTGTGTAAAATGAGGAGATGATAGGATGGAATTTTAAGACCTTATTCCTCCTAACAGATTAGTTTTTAAGGTAGGATTTTGGCATTCTTGGTAGAACATTCTTAGTTTAGGACATTAAAATAAAAAGTGATAATAAATGCTATTTTATATTGGTAATATTTTCTTTATACCTTAGAATATCAATTTGTATGTATGTTAGTATATATAAAATACTTTAAATACTAAAATGAAGAGTGTTAGTTAAAAGAACCAAGTGACATTTTGAAAACTACTTCCTTGTAGCCCGAGAAGCTGCAATTTGGGAGCTTGAAGAACGACATTTACAAGAAAAGCACCAGCTGCTTAAACAGCAACTTAAAGATCAGTATTTCATACAGAGACATCAGCTGCTTAAACGCCACGAGAAGGTGAACGAAAGGGAACTTCTTTTGCTTCTTCACGCATTTTACTTTAAAATTATTTCATTGCGAAGTTTATTTTCTTAGAGGATGGATTCTTGACTTTATTCCTGTCTTTTACCCTAAATTTCATTGAGTTTTGAGTAATTGATTATGCTTTATTTGGATAACTTTTTTGTTGATTATACAATAGTTTAAAGATCTTATGAATTGTAATCTTCATTGTATATCTCCCTCCCTGATTCCAGTTGTAATTCAAGTATCTTAATAACATGTTATCTTAGTTAGGGTTTTACTGCTGTGAACAGACACCATAACTAAGGCAACTCTTATAAAGATCAACATTTAATTGGGGCTGTCTTACAAGTTCAGAGGTTACAGTTCTATCTCTTGTTCCAAAGGTAGCTAGGAGAAGACTGACTTCCAGGTAGCTTGGATGAGGCTCTTAAGGGCCCATGCCACAGTGACACGCCTCCTCCAACAAGGCCACACCTACTCCAGCAGCCTCCTAATAGTGCCACTCCCTGGCCAAGCATATTCACACCACCACACGTTTTTCCTGAAATCTGGAAAGTTTTACTGTAACACTACTGTCATCCAATAACTTTTCTTATAAATTATTTTTGCCTAGTATTTTGTTGCTCATTATGCAGTGAGGGAGGGTGACAGTAACAAATGCTGTCTTAGAACATGCATGCAGGTTCTGAGAGTTAAGTTATAGTTGCACTGTTTACATCTGCTTAAATCCTTCTCAGGAAACAGAACAAATGCAGCGTTACAATCAACGACTTATTGAAGAATTGAAAAACAGACAGACTCAGGAACGAGCTAGACTGCCCAAGATTCAGAGAAGTGAAGCCAAGACACGAATGGCCATGTTTAAAAAAAGTTTGAGGATTAACTCAACAGCTACACCAGACCAGGATCGTGAAAAAATTAAACAGGTATTTGAACAGATTATTTTCCTTTTGAGGGTTTAGCACATTTGAATGACCTTTAAAAGTACCTCATAATTGGGTTTGGACATTTGGTCTCAGCTTAGGACTGTTACTTTAACTTTCTGGGATGGGCAGGGTGCATGCTATGTACCAACTAGTCTTCCCACTCAGGACCGCAGAGGGCAAAGCGTGCTCTCTCGTGACAGGTCTCAGAGCATGGGGGTGAGATAACTTGAATAGCTTTTGCAGTCAGAAACATGTCTGCCCCGTGATACTTGCCCAGCCATAGATGACCTTCTGCCACTGGAAGTCATTAAGCAGTTGGAACACAGAGGCTTGAAGTCAGAAGGCTGTCCCTCTGCCTTTACCTGTCATACCGGCTGCAGGCTATGTTACAGGGTAGTGTCCCAGCTTCGTGGTCAGTATCTCAGGCTTTGTTAGTTGTCACTCTGGAGTGTGCAGATCATGCTGCTTCCTAACTGAACTGTTTTGTGTGTCTTATTTATAGTTTGCTGCACAGGAAGAAAAGAGACAGAAAAATGAGAGAATGGCTCAGCATCAAAAACACGAGAGTCAGATGCGGGACCTTCAGTTGCAATGTGAAGCCAACGTCCGAGAGCTGCACCAGCTGCAGGTCAGCTCGGGAGCCCGGCAGCAGGATGTGCAGGGGCTGGGCGCCCTTGGGGCTAACTGAGGGCTACTGTGGGGAAGATAACTCAAGTTCCAATACGCTGGTTATGTAAGGGCTAGAATCAAAAGCTTGGACTGCCTGTGTAGACTCACGAGGAGAGCTGTGCAGTGCTGTAGACCCTTGTTTTTATTCATATGACCAAGATGAATGTCAACGATGGAGCTAAAGTAAAACCTGAGAAATAGTTTTTGAACCTGTCGTTAAATATGCCTTCTAGTATTAGTGATGGCATGTCTAAGATTCTGAATTTATTCTTTCCCATTTAAAAGCATATGACTGGCTTTTTTGTTTTTGTTTTTGTGAACAAAGTAAACATGTGGAACATGTCTTTGTTCAGTAGTAATGTAGTGGTTTAGACTTAGAGAGGACGGCGTTCAGAGTTCATACTGTGTGCATACATAGTCCATGTAGTGAGTGCCGGCAATGCCTACACTTCCAGAGAGAAGGAGGTCACTTTGATACTCTGTATATTGGTTAATTTACTGGAGTAGAATGAATATAATTCAAAAATTTTTTACCAACTAGAAAGCAAAGGCCTAATGTATTTCTACTTAAGTCATTTTTATATGTTATAATAACAACTTTATATGATATTTAGTATTTTTGCAAAAAGATATAAAAGTTTCAAAAAACAGTGAAGGTATTTATACACTTATATATGAGTACATTGCAGCTGTCTTCAGAAACAGCAGAAGAGGGCATCGGATCCTACCACAGATGGTTGTGAGCCACCACGTGGTTGCTGGGATTTGAACTCAGGACCTCTGGAAGAGCAGTCGGTGCTCTTAACCACTGAGCCATCTCTCCAGCACTATTTATACACTTATAAGATAGACTGTTTCATTACTTTTGGCACATTGTTTTTAAAGGAGAATTTGAACTTCCATAATAGCGTGATGTTTAGCAAATAATTTGCTATTTTGAAAGAAAATTGTATCTGTTAAAAAGTACTCCCAGCCCTTGGGAGGCAGAGGCAGGCTATACAGAGAAACCCCTTCTCAGGGAGAAAAAACTGCTTCAGTGATCTCAAAAAAAATTTAATATCAACTTTATTTTCAGAATGAAAAATGCCACCTGTTGGTTGAACATGAGACTCAGAAACTGAAGGAGTTAGATGAGGAGCACAGCCAAGAGCTCAAGGAGTGGAGAGAGAAGCTGAGGCCCAGGAAGAAGGTAACGTGGAAGCCGTGCTTACGCTGCTGTGTGTCCATGCATTGCTGTCTGTTGCTGGTTCTTTACTTCTCTGTCTGTCTCAGGCTCATGACAGGGATGGATAGAGATGCAAAGGCGGTACCCTGTCTCCAAGCTCAGGGCCTCATGAGCAGTGAGTGCAAACTGGGGTCATTGTGGAGGGGTAGGTAAACAGGATGCAGGGGAGCAGCGCTTGTGAGCACAGGAGGGTGCAGAAATCTGTGAGGAGGCTAGAGAGGTAGAAGCTGGGTGAGGTATGGAGCATGAATGAGAACTGAGGCAGGTGGGTGGGCTGGAAGGGAATGGGACCAGTGGAGAAAATAGAACGAGCACAAATACTATCACATGTTGAAAATTACAAGTGTTCTCCTGGCTGGCAGTACAGGGTCTAGGGCATTAGGGAGGGGACCGCAGAGACTGCAGTCTGCAGGTGTCAGCTGGAGCCACAGGAGCACGGTCCTTGAACTAAATTTAAGATGTGAAACAGAAGAATGGCCAGTTTCCCCTTTCCCTCAATTCCCCTTGTTTGTAGGGAACCCCGCTGCTGGCCTGATTGCACTGGTTAACCACTGTGTCTCGCTGTCACTCTACAGTGCACATCTTTGTGACATGAGCCTTGTAGCCTGGTGTACATCTCAGTGACTCTTTACTTGTAAACACGTGCTTAGTTTTCACTGTGTGCCCGAGATCCTGTAAAGGTGTCAGACTTTGTTTTAAGCACACTTCAAAGGTGACATAGGTTGTGCAGGAGACATCTTTTTTTTTTTTTTTTTTTTAAAGATTCATTTATTATATATAAGTACACTATAGCTGTCTTCAGATATACCAGAAGAGGGCATTGGATCTCTTTAAATATGGTTGTGAGCCACCATGTGGTTTGCTGGGATTTGAACTCATGACCTCTGGAAGAGCAGTCAGTGCTCTTAACCACTGAGCCATCTCTCCAGCCCCAGGAGATATCTTTAAACTTTTAAAAATTAGTATGTACTGAGGGAGGGCATAAAATCACAAAGCCATGTAGGTATGACTTCTCACCGCTTATTCTGTATAATTTTGACACTTAATATTTATTTTAATATTAATTAAATTGAATTTAATTAATTTAGGCTCAATTTTCCCTATTTGTATGAGGACAATACTGTCTCCTCATCAAGGTTATTAAAGAAATTAAGTTCTGGGGATGTGGCTCAGTGGGGTGCTTGCCTGCTATGTGCTCAGCGTTCAGACATGTACTACTTAGTAAGTAGAGGTAAGAGGCTCAGAGGTTCAAGGTCATCCTTAGTTACTCAGTGAATTCAAGGTTAGCCTGTGCTTATGACACCAAGTCTTCAAAAGGAGATGGGAAACCAGTTGAAGGAGTGATGTGTATAGCAGAGTCTCAGGACTTGAGGCCACAGGGGTTTATATTGCTACCTCTCTTCTTTGGTGCTATTATTATTACCATTTTGAGCCAGGGTTTGCTTGTGTCCCATGCTGGCCTCAGACATTCAGTTCTCCTGCCTTAGGCTTGGCAGTACTGAGATGCAGGTATGCCCAAGGCACCCAGCCCATTGGTTTTTGTTATCAGTGTGAACTTCACCCTCTCATTTTGTAGTCTTCTAGATGCCCTGTCTTCCTCGTCTCATTCCTGCTGTGTATGAGGTCCTTATCATTTGATTTCCACCTCAACTTTCCGTGTCATGGCATATTTATTTGGTTTTCTGGATTATATTCTTTGCCACCAGGTTTGTTTCTCTACTGTTGTAGTCCATGAGAATATAGACCCCTTTGAGACGGAGTTTGTCTCTGCTCACTGATCTGACCCTTGCTTAGAGTCCTTGGCACACCTGTTTACATCTGATGGGCGAGCGTAAACCCAGCAGATACCAGTTGAGCTCAGTATTCATCTCACCCCCCCTCCCTCCTGAGGCCTTAGCAACAGGAAGTGTGCTTTCCACATCCTCTCTCATGAGTGACTTCCAGATTAGAAACCCAGCTCACACAGGTTAGAAATCTGCGGCACTCAGCATTCAACAAGGTGTTAACTGTGATTCCTTTCCAATCATACTCTCTTCTGCTGCTGCTCAGCCGTGTCCTCACGGGTGTCACCCTTAGTTTCTCTCCTTATTCTTATTTGCCTGGTGTCACCAGAGTATTTCTCCTCATGAGCCACTGAAGGGGGTTGCTACTCTTCAGTGAGACAGTGCACTGTAAGCTTTCTCACTCTGTGTGCTGTGGCACGGGCAGACTGTTCTTCCTACAGCTTCTGTGTTTGTGTCATGGCTCCGGCTTGTCTCGTCTGGAATACATTCTCTGTCCTGCCTCAGTTCTAACCATTGCTTCATGGCTAAGCTTATGCTCTACGTCTACTGGGGAACCTTTTTGTACTTTGTTTCAGCCTAAATAATAGCACTTTTCCTTTAAATGACTGATTTGTAGTTACTGATACCATTCATTCATTCACTATAACAAAATACTAGAAGATGAAAGCTTGAGAAGTCCGTGTCTAGAGTTCCAGCATGGCCATGTTTTGGTGAGGGCCACCTTCTTCTTCAGAGAAGAACTTTCTGCTTCCCCCTTAAAAGAATAGTAATCCCGTTTAGAGGGCTCTGCTCTTGTGACCTCATCACCACTCAAACCGTCTGTATTGTGGGGATGTAAGATGAATTTAGTTTAGATCTTAGGTTTATGTGGCTTGTAGTTCAGTGTGGAAGAAAGACATGCGTGTCCGTAACTGACACATAGGCAGGCCACACTTACTAAAAGGCTTGCTCCCAGGCTGCGAGCTTAGTGTGATTCTCACGTGCGTGCCAAAAAGGTAAGTTAGCTAGGGCCCCTCTTCTGTAGCAGAGAACCGGCCAGTGTTGAACCCAGAGCTGTTGCAAAGTATGTGAACTTAAGTATTGAATAAAATGTTTTGGGCTAGAAGTTTGTTTTTGTTTCTGTTTTCATTTTGGTTATTTTAAGGTTAAAAAGTTATGCATTCGTATCTAGGTGTGGGTTTGTGCATGTGAGTTGAGGTGCCTATGGAGACCATCAGATCTCTGGAGCTGGAGTTACAGGCAATTGTGAGCCACACAGTGTGGGCACTAGGAGCTGAACTGGTCCTCGCAAGAGACACTGAGCCACGTCTCCAGACCTTGGCAGTGGTCTAAGCTTGGTTGTCAGGATAAATCTGTGTACGATGTGAAACAGTGCATAATTGTCTGTCTTTCCCTCTTAAGACACTGGAGGAAGAGTTTGCCAGGAAACTTCAGGAACAGGAAGTGTTCTTTAAAATGACCGGGGAGTCCGAATGTCTCAACCCCTCAGCGCAGAGCCGGATCTCCAAATTCTACCCTATTCCCACCTTACATTCCACTGGGTCATAGCGGCAGCAGTGTCCTCATCTGGATTTGCCTTCTGAGTGCGTCATTGTGTTCTCCTCTTCTCCCACGTGTGTGACTACAAAGACAATCGCCTGCTTCATCTTGGTTTTTAGAATTTCTTTCTTGGATTTTATTGTTAAACAAAGATGAAGGGCAAACGAACTAAGATAGATGCTAGGCCACGCTGCAGCGTAGATCTGCAGTGAATCCCTAAGGTGATTCTGTGTATCGACCTTAGATACCGTATTCTTTAACACTCTTAGTGAAAACTGCCAGAGACATAATGTTTAAAGTTATTTGGAAAACATATCTGTTACATCACTAAGTATTAAAAAATATTGTTTTATCTGATTTCTCAATGATGCTAAATTCTATAGATAGGATTCTGCTGTAGAATTGGAATAATTTTCTTTGGTAAACCAACTCTTATTTTAAAAAAGCCATGAGTTACAGAAATACATTATTGATTGAGTACATAGATATATTTTTATCACTAAACAGAATCAAAATCTTTTAAAAGAGAAAAGTTATTTCAGTAATTTGTCACAAACATTAGCCTGTGTGGATAGGAGCTAATTATTAAGGTGCTAATTTTATTAAGATAGTGCCTAAAACACTAAATTTTAAATATATGTAAATGGGGTTTTCCTTTTGGTCAATAGGAACAAAGTACCCTTCTCACTGAGCATCACTTCTCAATAGAAACTTACATCCTAAAACAAAGGGAAGATGGAAGGATTGGCTTTAAAATGTGAGTCGACTGAGCCTGTAGCTCAGCGAGTTCTGTCTATCACTGGGAGCTCAGATGGCACTGTGCCACAGTCACAGCTGCAGTTCTGAGGCTGGTCTTAGGGGACATGTTTGTCCACAAAGGATTTGCGTTCATATCAGGCAAACACACACCCAAAGTGACCCTGGGTCATTCCCAGTGAGGTTAGTCAAGCGCATTGTGGTTTTAGTTTGTCTCTGTTTAAATTAACTGCTTTGAGTAGGAAAAGTCTGAAGTCTTTATCATGTGGTAGCTGGTCATGTGACTGTTGAGGAAATGCTCACGCTAAATTCCTTTAGAAGTTCAGAGTCTCAGCCCCATGTCAGGTCAACAGTGTTATAAACAGCGCCTTTGTGAACGCTGCTCACTGCCTGCCATTGGCAACCTGTTCTCTTCTAAGAGTGCTGGGTACCAAATTGTTACCAGTGTTTATATTTCGAGGTTGGTGAAAAGTAGAAGTCTCAGTGTAATGTGGGAACAGCAGTCCACGTAAGAAACTGTAGATGTCTGTAGTACTTTCTTGCAGTTCATTTGAAACTTTGGATGCTGAGCTTTATCTGGTTTAGATGGTTAAAAAATGCATGTGTAATTTTAATTTTATAATTATTTTGACAAGCATAATTTTTCTGGACAACCTTGTAGGTGGTAGCCTTAACTTTTAGCCAACTTTGTTTTTTTATATAAATATATATACATATTATATATATAATGTATGGTTGTAAATTCATACACTTATCACATGAATATGTTACTATATACAGAACTCTTAATGCTTTATTTTCAGATGCTGGGTTGAAACTGTTTGAAAGCCTTTAAATATATATCTTTATAAAGTAATATTTAGGATGATGATGGAAATTGTTTATATTGTTATGATAAAAGATGGTATTATGTTGCCCAGTGTGTTTAATGAGTTATTTGAGGAGGAGAGGGGAGGCAGGCTCTCAGACCACTTTCTCCTTTAAGTTTTACAGATCAGCTCCCCAGTCAGTGGGTTTTCTTTCCGTTGCATTCAGGTAATCCAGACATGATTTGATCTGAGCGTCTCCCCTTCCTGTTCTTGACATTCAAAGTATTGTATCTGGGAGGGAGGGCAAAGGGTGTCTCCCTGCTCCTGCTTGGAGTTTTCTTTCAAACATGGCGGCTGCCTTCCTGTGTGTGCAGGGACTGTTAGTGGAGCACACTCATCTCAGCACTTCAGGTTATGTGTAGGACGTGTTTGTAACAGAACATGCTGTTTCCAAGCAAACTTGCCTACTCCTTCTAAGGCCTTACCCCAAGTAGATAATGGTGATTGTTCTCTCCTGCATGAAGTACAGGTGGGGAGGGGCCAAGGGGCAGAGGCATCTGTTCATACGGTGAGTCTATTCCTGTTTAGGTCGCTTGGTTGCTGTGGCAGAATGTGCCATGCAGAGCATAAAGGGAATTGTCAACAGTCACCTCCCCATTCCCTGCATGCTGTGGACACACCTCATCCCTCCCCACCTCTGCAGGTCCAGCTCCTAGAGCTCGTACAGGGTTTCCTCCCTAACCCTGTCGAGGCTCAGGCCGTGGGCTGCTCCATCAGCTGTTGTATTAGGTGGAGTCGTATCCAGCTCTTCCTTACCTTTTCTGTGTGAGGAGGAAGTTGGGAGTGTTTCTAGGTTGCTGACGATACTGGAAGCTTCTCCCATGTCAGGACACAGTGAGTGAGAACAGTAGGAAGCAGAACCAGAGCTACCTCTAAGCAGTGTTTTCTCAAGCACGCGCTCTCAGGCTCAGGAGACCCTCGTGGAGGCTCTCTGATTTCTTGAGCATCAGCAAGTCTCAGAAGTGATTGTTTTTTGTATTCTTCCCGCTCCCTCACACCTTCATACTTTCCCCATCCTACACTGTGCTTATTAAATGACAAAGACTCTTCTAAGAAGCCAAATTTGGCCAAGTTAATAGCTAAAAACATTGCAGAATAGAACACCTAGAGCTGCTGTGGAAGAAGGGGCCTCAGCTCTCTGACCCTTCTGGTCCTCCCTGGAGACGATCATGCAGGATGCGGGGTGGTGATTTTTAATGCTTCTCGTAAGACAGGCCACAGTTGATGCCTCTGCTGTCCTGTTCTTTGGCTGACATGGTTTTAATAATGCTTTAAAATTTCTGCTACAAAGCTTGGAGTAAAGTGTTTTACCAGTTTCAAATGTTGGCTGCAGCTTAAAAAATGTGATTCTTTGCAGTATAATAAGTTCACAAGCTAAGTTTTCAAAGAGAATTTTGTTTCACAGTATGCTTCTTGTCTATTTGGGATCAGAAACATGCCTTTTCAATCATGGGATTGTTAAACAATAAAATTATTTCTTAATCTATTTTTGGGAATCATTTTTTTTTAATTAAAAATCTTAAAAATGAATTGTCCTGCCTGAGACACTTTGAAGCTTTTTTTTTTTTTTCCCCTTTTGGTTCTAGCTATATTATTAAGCTTTTCTTTTTCCCAATCTTCTGGCCTTCCATGTTTATTACTGATGTTGTCTGTATATATTTTATATATATATATATATACATATTCTCTGTCTCTCTCCCTCTCCCTCTCCCATTACCGACAAACGTAAATTTTGCTTTGCTGGTAAGTACCTTCCAACCTGTAAACTCCTCCTTTGGGAGATGTTAAAAATGTTTATGTTGGCATGCAAATGAGTATGTGCTTTTATCTCCTTTTCTTCTCACTGGGGTAGATTATTTGTTTCAAATGGATGAAAAATCACATGCTAAAATCCCCTCTTGTCACTGCCATCAATATGGGCTGTACCACTCAGTAGACGCCGCTGGCTGCGTGGTTTGTCCTGGGTGCAGCTTGGCTGGAGGAGCTCTTGATGTCACTCTCTGGTCTCAGAGGGATCTGTGCTATTGAGCTCGTTCCAATCACTCCCCACTCTCCCAGTGAAACGAAAGATGCTCAGACCCACTGCTCTCCCGCCGAACACATGGCTTATGTCTGTTGTCCTCTTTGGATTTTGTCTGGAGAAGGTAGCACAGTTGGACTTTCCTTCCATTTCTTCCGGGTGCACAACTCTACAAAGACCTTTAGATGATGTCTTTGTAATGTCTAACTACAAGGGAACATTTCCCAGGCCTGATTAATCAAGGTAGGAATCATGAATAAGTAATACTTGAGCTCCAAAGTAAAAAGTACTGTCTCATAGGGTTTTCATTATGAAATTGATAAATTCTTTAAAAGTTAAAAGATGCATTTATTATTAAACACAGTGGGTTCTCTTCCCCATGGGTGGGTAAAGCAAGTTATCTGAAATTGTGAAGTCCATATGAATTCGTTTGCAAATATTCTCATGTTGGTCCCCCTGGGCGGCCATCGGGATAGTCTAGCCAAAAGACCACGCAGCATTCTCATGCTTGGCTCATGTATTGGTGCCGCTCGCAGCCGCTTGTGGGAGTGGACCTAAATTGTGCGTTTCCTCTAGGATGGCACGTAGGGGCCTCAGGAGAGAACATAGGAAAGTAAGTCCAGACTTGGAAGAGCAGAGGTGTGGAAGTGGGTTTCCGTTCATCCATGCTTAGCTAATTACTCAGCAATTGAGAGTCACGGCTTGTAACAGACTGCCGTGCTGAGTGTACTTCTGACTTTACTGTGCATTTTCTTGAGGCATTTTATGCATGTGTATTTTCCTTAGACAGACATCTTCATCTATATATTTGGCTTCCACTCATACATTCATTGCAGAGAAGCTTGCTAATGTGTTGAGATTTCAAGGAACTTAGAGACAACAAAGTGCTGTGTCTGGTGTGTTCGGTTGAGGAGGTAACTTTCAGAATCCTGCCTTCAGAGACCCCGGTGATAAAATGCTAAAGGCTGGGCCAAAACTACAACCAATCATCTTGTCCATTTGTGATAAACAGGGTTAGAAGCATACCTATTTAACCCAGATTCTTTTTCTAAACTTTCTCACATGATTAAACGTACATTAAAAAAGAAAAAAAAACCTTTTAATTGAAAATTTTACAATTGAAATGATTTTTCATCTTACAGATCACATACAAGTGGTTTTAGACAGTGAAAAGTGCTTAAAACCCACCGTACCCCGGCTTTTATGCCATTTCCTAGTGCAGAATGGGAGTGTGGAAGCCATGTTTCCCCAGTGTCAAGAATTCTATACTCTCTTTTCTTCCTTGCCCACTGTCCCTCTTGTCCTGTCTGCTGTGGTCTAGTGTGGTGTCATAATTGTTACTTCTGGCATGTACCTGTGGACACGGGCCACAGCTACAACCAGTCAAACCGTGTAAGCCCATGGGAAGGTGATCAGTGTCCGTACCATGATAACTGAAATGTCGCCGCCTCTGAGGAAGCGACCTTCCGAGTTTCTTTAGCTGCAAGAGCCACCTCTGTGACTGGAGAATGCAGAGCGGACAGGGGAGGAAGGGGCTGACAGCAGCCTTTGTAACTTACCCAACCCATTATGCGTCACCCACAAAGGTCCCCATCCCCATTTTCCATTTTCTGGGCTTAATTTTTAGGCAAAGCTCCAAGATCCCACAGCCAGCATTTCAGTAACTGGCTTCTGAGGCCTGGCAGGGGCCTGAGCTAAATGCTGAAGAAGCCAGGGAGCTCAGATCTATATAGCAGAGAAGCTAAGTCTCATATTAAACACTGCAGCTATTCCGCAGGTCCACCCAATCAATGGAGCTGTTTCTGATTGTGTGTCTTTGAGTTTTCTGTATGTATATATTTCATTCAGACTAAAACACGTGTTGCTGGGTGACTTGGTCTCAGCAGGATGGTGACCCTTAGACATAGGTGCCCAAGAACTGGTCCAGGAACTTGGTGGCTCTGCCCGGTACAGCTTATGGCTTGATGGCAATACTTCTCTTCCTCCTCCCAGTATAGACTTGGTCACCTGAAAGTCCAGAGATGAGTAGGGTTAAATACCTCGTGACCTATGACCTTGCCCCCTTCAAGATATCTTGCTATTTTGTTACCAGGTTCTTTCTCACACTGCAGCAGCTCTGGTCTTCCCTTTTCCTCAGCTATGCAACACCATTTTCTGCATTAGTTTTTGCTTGACTCTCTCAAATGACCCCTTCTCTACTGAACCCCAGAACCTCAGAAGTCACACGCTGCCCATGCTTACCTTTATCCCCTTTCTCTCCTTTGTTCCCTCGGGGCCCCGGGGGCCCCGGAGGACCTCGTGGTCCAGCAGGGCCCCTGTCACCTAGAAGGACAGAAAGGGTATGACACTAGTGTCTGAGTACAGAGCCAAAGGCATGGCACAGGTGACCTCAGTAAGAGGCTGCATAACAACTGGTCCTGTGAGCCCTGCTGTCTGTCACTCACCTTTGGGACCTGGGGTTCCCACGTCTCCTTTCTGCCCAGGGGGTCCTGGGATAGTGCCGTATGCTGCAAGGAGGGAGAAAATCTAGCCTTAGACTAGAGCTTGCCTGAGGCTTGGGAGGTCAAGGGTTCACAGATATCTGTGTAGTTCAAAGCTACACAGATAGTGATGGTGTCCAGACTTGTGCAAGGAAGCAGAGCTAGGTGTCACAGATTTTACCTTCTTGGCTACGGGGAGAAGATTATTAAGTTGGTATTTGTCTGTTGGGCCCCATGCGAGACTAAGCAGGCTAGTGCTGGAAGAGCCCTCGAGATATACTTACTTCGGAAGAAGTCCATGAGGTCTTGTGTCACGTTGCTGTAGGCAGAGAAGACCTTGCTGATGCCAGGAGGGCCTTGCGGCCCTGGTGGACCCTGGACAGTGTAGGCCATCCCTTGTAGCAGACCCTGACCTGCAGAATACCAGGGTACCACTTCATTGTCATCAACAGGAGGGCAGCACCCTCAGACTGCCACACTCGAAGCAGCTAAACTAGATGAAAACGTTTGAGGGAAAAGCCGTGTAGCTTCCTTCTCTGATAGCTAAAGAAAGAGCTTCTTGGCTAACAACTTCCACAAAGCCCAGTCAGAAAGCCGCTCCTGACAGACTTGGTCTGAGCAGAGTACCAAGCCCTTTGCTGTGTGCCCTGGTCTCCATTACTCAGGTGTCAGTCTGTCTTGGGGTCCCTTGCACTGAGATGATGTAAAATTAGGATGGGGTCTCCTCTCTTTCAGTCCCCGCCCATCTCATTCCAGAGCTGCTATCTGCATGGTCCAAGTACATTAAAAAGCGAGGGTCGTTCTGCGAAGCCCAGATGCTGAGGTGCACACGTGCTCCTCCCCCTCCAAGGTCCACAGGTTCTGACTTACGCTGCATGCTCTCCGACACCCGCAATGCCAGCGTGTTATAATCTAGGTCTCCAGTGAGGCTGCCCCGGAATGATTCACCATTGGTGCCATATACACCACCACCTGCAGCTGCCCCGTAGCCTCCGCCTGGGCCGACGTCAGTGCCGTAGGGGCCCCCATCTCCTGCACCGAAGGCTCCACCTTCGCCCAGGGAGCCACCATTGGTTCTCTCTGCGCCCATGGAAGAGCTGTAGGAAGTGCCCCTTCTGGCTGAGGAGCCGCTACCCCAGTTGTAGTCTCCAGGTGGTCCCTGTGGCCCTGGAGGACCTGGAGGGCCAACGATGAAGCTGCGGACATCAGGACCTGTGGGGTAGGAAGGTGCATTACCCCAGACTGTGGGGGACAACATGAGAGCTAGGGATCTCTGGAGTCTTAACACCCCCTAGAGTGAACTTTGAGGCCCTTGACCATGCACAGAAGGATGGTGGTGAGCAAAGAGACTGGTTTGTCCACACTGCTGACCATCTTACATCCTGCATAAGGTCTAGCGGGAGAGTGCGGGAGAGCATGGGAGAGCGGGAGAGCACGGGAGAGCACGGGAGACTGACATCAAGGCACCTACTTGTAAGGTAGCTAATCAGCTCGCTGCGGAAGTTGTCACTGTTCTCAGCTGCGTAGGTGGCCAGAGCTGCTGACACACCCGGGGGCCCTCGAGGACCTGGGGGACCTGGGGGGCCCGGGGGGCCTGCGATGGAGGACAGACCAGCAGCTGTGTGAGAGGAGGGAAAGAGGAAGGTCGGGATCCTGGGCAGAACAGCTAGATTCTCAGCCTGGCCTTGGCCTACGTTGGGCCCCCCATGGATTGGGTGCAAGAGATGAGGGCTGGGGGGTGGAGTAGAGGAGAGTGGGCGAGGCCTAGTTGGTCCCTTTCAGGCATCATCTGGGAATGGCTGCTTCCAAGGGATGCTTCCACCCCTCACCCCACATCCTGTGTCCTCTTAGACCATCACTAGGCATTAGAACATAATACAGGGTAATGCCTTGTTCAGTGACTAATCACATGGTTCATAGGCTCTGCAAGGGCCATATTTAGGAGCTTTGTTTCTTCCCATTTCCTCCCCTGCCAAGGCTCATGGCTCCTCACAGCCATGTGGCTCTATCCAGGGCACCAGGGCCCTCCTGGTGCATGCTCCACTGGGGAAGGGCACATTAATTCAGTTCTCCATGGCAGCCCTTGAGGACTAGGGGATGCCCTCAATGCCAGGCTGCAGCCCTCTGCTCTTCTCTCCCTGTTCTCTAGTGTCCTACTGTGCAAGTATGACGACAGGTCCTCCACACTGATGCTGGACCATGCACTGCCTGGTATCCCGGGTGGCCCTGGGGGCCCTGGAGGTCCGATGATGTCTCTGTAGTCAGACCCTGGGACATCAATGGGCAGTAAGTAGTCAGTCACAGCCTGAGCCAAGGGTTCAGTTTCCATCCCAAACCTTTTGATGGATGTTCCTGCTTGGCCTTACCTCGGAGCATGGTCAGTAGCTCCTCATAGGATGTTCCTGGCAGGCCAGGGGGGCCCGGTGGTCCAGGATGCCCAAAGCTGATCCCAGAACCTAGGGAACAAGATCCCAAGTAGTTGGAGACTCAAGTGGGATAGGGGAGGGTAGATAGCAATTTGGAGGAAAAGTGGGGTCTGAGGAAGGGAAAGCACGGTGGTAGGAAGGAAGGTAGAGAGGAGCGGGATGCAGACACACTGTAGGCAGTGGCACCCAATGAGGAGAGCACTGAGCAGAGCTCAGGTCCACTGCCAGCTGCTGGGTGTGGAATACCCATGTGCTCCTCTTGGCTTCTTCTGCTGTGCTCTCAGGCTTGCTCTTTCTGAGCAACTCTGGAGACTGCTGCCTCTGAAGGGTCAGCGCAGCTGGTGGGCAGGGTTGGGAGTGCCCAGTGGGGCCATCTCAGTGGCATTGGATGCCCTTGCCCGTACTCTGTGCCCTCCTGACCACTCACTTGACATATAGTTGAGAATGTGTCTGCTTAGCTCTCCATAGTCCAAAGACAGGAGGGACCCATCTCCACTGACTCCTGGTGGTCCCGGGGGACCCGGAGGGCCCACCAGGTGCTGACGTAGGTACTGCCACACATCATTGCCTGGAAAGGAGAGGATTCCTTATGGATCAACCTAGGAGCCAAGTTGGGTCTAGCTGCCCAGCCTGGTTCCCAATAACAGCTGGGAGTTCCTGGTTCTTGGTGAGCACGCATTCATCAGGGGAAGTCAGCCTGGCTCTAGGGGCCTGGAGTGGAAGAAGCTGTGAGATTCCCTCTCCCATTTTCCATGTATTTGTACTCAGCACTTAAGGCAGAACAGTGAGTGAGCGGCTACTTGTCACAGAGGATTTCCTCTTGCTTGCAGCCCTTACAGAGCTCACCACCCAGTGACACATGTGCCCTACAGAGCTCACCACCCAGGATACATGTGCCGTCCTATTGAGAACAGAAAAAGAGCACAGAGGCCCTACTCTTTCCCCACTCTGGCATACTCACGTCTCAGCATGGCCAAGATATCTTCTGAGGAGGAGGCAGAGGACAAGCCAACACCATAGCCTGATGCTGTGGGAAGAAGACCTTGGCTGACCTCCTTGGTCTTGGAGCAGACCCTCTGCATCCAGACTATGAAAGGTCAAGTCGACTGGTCATTGTCTTTGGATGAAATGAATGAATGGGGCATTTCAGGCTAGTCAGGAGGCCAGAAGAGGCCAGCAAGCGATGTTGGCTTTTCATAGGGAGTGCCATGTTCTAGAATGTTCTTTAGCCTGACTCCTACTAAACACTGCCAAGCTGAAGGGTCTCTTTTTGTGAACAGAGATGAGTCCATACTTGGGCACATGGTGGTCAAATGCTTAGCATGCCCGCCCCTGTTATGCCTTTGTCCCAGTCTGACCCAGGGTTTGCTGAGGATGGGCACTGTGGCCCAGCTATAATGGGTGTAGAATCAAAGGTGATGTATTCAGGAGAAGAGTGGAACAACCCATGAATTAAGAGATGAGCTTCGGGGAACAAGGGGTACTCATTAGGAGGGCAGCAGAGCACAAGAAGTTTGACAGACTTACATCGCAAGTAACTCACAACCTGGCTTGCCAGCTGGGAGTAGTCGAAAGTCTCCCCTGTGATGGTGATGACAGGCCCTGGGGGACCTGGTGGGCCGGGGGGACCCTGAACTCCTGAGAGATAAGTCCTGATGTTGTCACCTGCCAACAAGGGATGAAGCAGTCAGGCCTGCTGCCGAGAGCATCTGACTTCCGTATGATCCCAGGAGGAAGAGAGAGAACCTGTCCTGGTCCACACAGCGCCTGAGCCTAAGGCCTGTGCTGTTCGTGAGGGTATGAACAGACAGGGCTCCAATTAGCCTTCTGTTTGACACATCACCTATACACAGGGATGGGAGGGGCATGGACACTTCTGAAAATGTGTTCGTGTGCATATGTGTGCTCGTATGTGTGCTTGTATGCGTGCATATGTGTGTTTGTATGTGTGCATACAGACTTCCAGGTAGGATGAGGATAAGGCACATGTATGGACAGGTATGTTGGTCAGCTGACTACAGGCCAGCCTTCACACAGATGACCACCCCAATACTCCTTTTCCATCCCTCTCAACCTCCTCTCTGAGGGGTGTATAGGTGTGTGTGTGTGTGTGTGTGTGTGTTGGGGGTGGGGCACTCACTTTGCATGTACTCTGCAATATAGCGCTGGAGTTCCTGGCCGGAGCTGCTGAGAGATCCTGGAGGCCCAGGAGGTCCTGGGGGACCAGGTGGGCCCTGCGCGTACATAGTGCCTGACGACGTCCCTGGACGGAAGAGAGAGCATCCTGACTCAGCTCCTTCACTCTAGGTCGGGCCAGGGCCTTGTGTTCCTGCCTGGTCTGAGGCTTTGTCCATAGAGGAACTAGGACGGTGGCAGGCAGAAGGAGCACATCTGCAAGGGGGCAGAACTGGGTGCTGGCCCAGGCCAGATGTCCTGCCCCTTCCTTTCCTTCAGCACTCTGCTCCCCACCTCAGCCGCCCTCCTCTCAGGGCCGGCTCCATTCTCTTTGGTCCCCAGGCACCATTCGCTGACACTGGATTTGCATGTGTCTTTCCTTCCATCCCCACAGGCCTGTGGCCTCCTTAAAGGTGGCTCTAGATCATTAACAGGCAAATCAGAGAAGGGAAGGATCACCACGGCAATGGAGCCCTCAGGCTCCCTCGGAGGATGGGAGAGGAACTTTGGTCTCTGTTAGTTCTTACCATGAGAAAGACCACCAGGGATGCCAGGAGTGCCTGGGACACCGGGGTCACCTGCAACCCAAATCAAGAGTGTTGAGTGTACCTCCTTCTCCGGGCAGCTCCCGGTGAAGTTTAGCACCCTTAGTGGGGGCGGTCATTCCATGCTTGCAAAGATACCGTATCTCTCTTTGGGAAGGCTTCTGAAGGGCCAGAATTGCTCCAAGAGGGATGCACTCTGAGCAGACACACGCTCATGCACACACATCCATGCACACGCGCACACACGCACCCACACACACACACACGCATGCACGCACGTTGACACTGCACTGAGACTTGCACACACTTGTCCATTCCACAGTCACTCTTTGATCCACTTGTGTGAACCAAATGCACTTTGAACAAGCTCAGAGTCCTCGGGGGACAGCTCTTGCCACCTCACCTCCTACCCCACGTAGTGTTTGATGTACCCTGATGTCCTCTGAGTCCTGGAGGGCCTTGTACAAGGACGCCTACCAGTAGCTACTGTGCTTTCCACTGGCCTTGAGAAGGTATGGGGGCTTCAGACAGAACTCATGGCGTCTCATTCCACACAGTCAGTCAGGTGGAGACTGCTGACAGAGTCCCTGACCACCCTGCCTCTCTCCTGCTCCCATCCCGTGCTGCAGGCTGCTGAGCTGCTCATAGGCCGTGGCAGGAGGATCAAGAAGCGCTCCTGCCTGACCCATCTCCTCCACACTATTTGTCACCAGGCAGATGAGCAGAGGACACAACATGATGGCTTCTGGGACCCCAGGACACTGCTCTTACCTTGGTCTCCCTTGGGACCTGGGGGGCCAGGTGGACCTGGAGGGCCAGAGAAGAAGGTTTCTGCAAGGAAGGAGAGTGGGGGTGTGGATGAAGAGCTGTTTCTGAGGAAGCAGCAGCTAGCACAGAGCCGGGCACACTGCGGATGCTCTCTGACATCCGCCGTGCCTGTGAATCCGTAAGGACATGTGTGGGGATATCTGCATGGTCAAAGGGTTGGGCATGACTGGGAAGGTGACTATGCAGATGGTGGGTGGGTGGGTGCATGCATGGGTGAATGGGTCTTCCACGGCGGCCAACATTCTTCCTTACTCCATCCATTTCTTTGTTAATGTTGCCCTGTTTGTGTGCCTGTATCCTTCCTGCTTCATCAAATCCCCGAGTGCAGTGGCCAGGCCTCTTGGGCCATTCCCCAGGGGCAGAGCTGGTTTCCTCCCTTCCGGCCAGGTTGCCAGTGTAGTTGGGTTGGCTCCCATATTTTCCCCATAAGCAGCAAGGGCGATTCTGTATTCACTCTCCCCTCAGAGAAGATCGATGTGGAACCACAGACAGGTTAGGTCTGAGGTAGGAGTAGCTGTGATTGGATGACCCCAATGTTACCCGAGTCAGTCAGGAAGGATCCTGGTGGGCCGGGTGGGCCTGGTACGCCTTCCCCTAGGGAAAAGAAGCCCAGGATTTAGTCATGCCAACAGGTGTGTCAAGAGCCCCACCAGGGTCAAGTCAGGAACGCTCTTCCTGAGAACCAGCCCAGGAGAACATGGGCTCTGGGCTCTGGGTTTCCTTGTCTCCCACCCCCCTGTCTTTATCCCCTCATAGCAAGGAGTTCAGCTCTCACCTGGTGGGCCTCTGGGTCCTGGTGGGCCTGGAATGGAAGGCCCTGCAGAAGGAAGAGAACGTGCTTGCTTTAAGGGCATCATTAACTCCTGTGGTCTGAGCTTCCTCATGACCTGCCTCATGACTCCCCACCTTCCAAAGATCAATGAGTTCTTACCTGGTGGCCCTCGTGGGCCAGGTGGGCCAGGGGGACCTCGTAAGTCAACACCTTCTGTGGAGAGAAGCAAATAGAAACAGAAGGTTGGGCCAGGTTCCTCACCAGGCTCCAAATCTTTTACCAAGATGGCTAGTGTCTGGGCTACAGCTCATGCCCCAGTTGCACAACTACCCCCTAGGTTCCCATCTGTTGAGATGGCGCCATTCTGAAGCAGAGCAGGGCTGACAACTGACAGTATGGCCGTGTGGAGTGATGGGTAAGAATTGGGACTTCTGTGTCAGCCAGCCAGAGTTCAATCCCCACTTCTGCGTATTTAGCAGGCGACTTGAGGCAACTTTGCAAACTCTCTCTTAATCTCTGTTTCTTCCGCCATATGCCTGGGTCACTGAGACCCTCTCCATGGGGATGCTGAGATGGCTGCTACTTCTGACTTTGGCCAAAGCCCATGGTGACTTAGGTCAGTTTTTCAAACACCATCAACCAAATGCTGAACCCCTAATGCGCTGGCTTCACACCGCTGGGGTTGGCTGCTTCTTCATTGCTTGACAGCCCAAGCGTTCAGGTGGGAGCCCAACTGCGGTCCCCCTTGGGCTCTTTGCAGACAGGAGGTCACAAGAGTCAGCCCTCCTGGGACTGAGACAACTCCCACCGGTCACACTCACTCCCAGTGTCTGACCTGACCCAGGTCCTGCTGGAGGGCCACAGCCTGTTGGCTGTCATATTCTTGTGACTGTGCCTCTCACACCAGACATTCTCTGCTGTTCTTACCGGCTCCCACTGCAGAGCAGAGGACATGGCCACTCTGACGTGACACTTCTCCATGACTCACTGGTGTAGCTGTCCGGGCCCTGACAACACTGTAATCTCTTTCATTCCCTCCCCAGCAACCCCTGCCCTGGATGGCGCGTGCACTCACGGGCAGAGAGGACTTCGGAGATGGAACTGCCACTGTTTAGGAAGGAGTCCCCAGCAAGTCCCGGCTCCCCTCGTGGGCCTGTGGGGAGGACACAAGGTTAGCATGCACGCTGCTTCAGTAGATTTCTGTGGGGCGGGGCCAGACTCAGGGCGGGGCCTAGTTGAGGAAGGGCGTGGCAAGGAAGGGCGGGACCTAGAGAACAGAGGCTGCTTCCAGCTGAAGGAGGAAAGACAGATAGATGGGAGAGAAAGTAGGGCCAAGGCAACGATGGCTGCTACTTCTGACTTTGGCCAAAGCCCATGGTGACTTAGGTCAGTTTTTCAAACACCATCGTTATCCCGATACTTAGACAAATTGGTGGACGGTAATGTTATTAGAGTCTGGTGTCTGAAGCCCAAGGACTATGAAAATGGTGGTCTGTTTAACCTTGGCCAGAATACTACAGAGCCTCCTGACCTAAGGAGCCCTGACCCTCTCAGAAATATGGGGAGAGACAAAAGGAGGTGGAAGCTTTGCAAGACCCATGGTGAAGAGAAGCCCGTTGTGGAAAGTCCAGGAGGCCCTCCTATCCCCCCTCCCATCTATAACTGAAGGACTTAAACCCCACCCTCACCCCATCCCGGCCTCACCCAGCCCACAGCTTGTGATTTTACAGAAGGAGACATACCTTGTTGTCCTGGGAGACCAGCAGGGCCAGCCGGACCTGGAAAGGGTTATAGAAAAGTCTAAACCATAGCCCCTCCATCCCCCAAAGCTGAGAAAAGGACAGGCACCTGGGGACACAGGAGTCCTCCCAGAGTGAATTAGCTGGCTACCTTAGGATTAGCAACCAGAGGCCAGTCCTGTAAGGCTGACAGGAAGTGGACCCCAAGGTGGGCAGGGCTGCCTCTTTTGATAATTTCTTTCTTTCTTTCTTCCTTCCTTCCTTCCTTCCTTCCTTTCTTTCTTTCTTTCTTTCTTTCTTTCTTTCTTTCTTTCTTTCTTTCTTTCTTTTTTTCAGAGCTGGGGACTGAACCCAGGGCCTTGCGCTTGCTAGGCAAGTGCTCTACCACTGAGCTAAATCCCCAACCCCTTTTGATAATTTCTTTACAGGTTGGGGACATCTAGGTCACTTAAATGTCCACCACTCACTACAGCATGCTTACATAGGAGCGCGGTACACTTGCATTGGGTATAAATTGTGTATTTAATTGGAATATAAATATTTTAAATAAAACAAAACAAGGTAACTGGTATTTTGGAAAATGGGGGGGGGGTATCCCAATCACGATTCTTTTACACTGAAGCATTTTGCTTTGTTTTAGTTCAGCGATATTTTTTGGTTTTGTTTACGTTTGTAAGAAGGCAGCCGTACCCGACGGTGGGGATCTTTTACCTCCTCTTAGGTTTCCTACATAAGTTCTGCAGCCTCACAGAGCGCTGGCATTTGGATGCCCCAGACACCTCTTGTATTATTTTTCTAAGAAGCAAAGAGTTCAGGAACCTTCCTTCTAGCTGCCCCGGTTCTGGAGACAGAATGATCCGGATGGAGACCCTCCCCTGCCCTTTATCTGCTGTGTGACCTTAGATGAGTAAGTTACCCACTCTGGGTCTCAGCTTCTCATCTCTAAGTGCTGAGAGTAGCACTGGGCTCCTCCGTTATGAGCATGTGCGTGTTCTCTCTCTCTCTCTCTCTCTCTCTGTCTCTCTCTCTCTGTCTCTCTCTCTCTGTCTCTCTCTCTCTCTGTGTCTCTCTCTCTCTGTGTGTCTCTGTCTCTCTCTCTCTCTCTCTCTGTCTCTCTCTCTGTCTCTCTCTCTGTCTCTCTCTCTCTGTGTCTCTGTCTCTGTCTTCTGGGGTCTCTGTCTCTCTCTGTCTCTGTCTCTCTCTCTCTCTCTGTCTCTCTCTCTGTCTCTCTGTCTCTCTCTGTCTCTCTCTCTCTGTGTCTCTGTCTCTCTCTCTCTCTCTCTCTGTCTCTCTCTCTGTCTCTGTCTCTCTGTCTCTCTCTCTGTGTCTCTGTCTCTGTCTCTCTGTCTCTGTCTCTGTCTCTCTGTCTCTCTCTGTCTCCATAGTTCCTGCCCTCAGTGTCAGGGTTTGAACAAATGTGGCTAGAATCCGTTGTATCCACAGCCTGCTGCTGATTGGGGCAGAGCAAGAGATCGGACTGACCCGGAGTCCCTGGAGGTCCTGGGGGTCCCATGGCACCAGGAGGTCCGGGAGGTCCCGGCACAGTGATTGCTGAGGATCCCTCTGGAAACAAAACAAACATGGAGTACACGTCACCTTCAGAGGTGCCAGGCCCCCCCAGTAGGCTGCAAACCAGCAAGACAGGAGTCTCTGCTTCTCGTCCCTCTGACATCCTTCCTTCCCTGTGCTGACCTACGGGTCAAGGAGCCACAACATGGTCTGTGCCCACCTTCATCCCTCCCTAAGCCCCCACCTCCTGCTGTCATGGAGGCAGATGACCCACATAGGACAGGTGAGTAGAACTCAGGGAGGAACCCTCCGCTGCCTACCTGAAGTCATGACTCTGCCTGGAGCGCCAGGTTCACCTGGGAGGACAGAGGGAGTGGGCGAGAGGATTAATCAGTAGCTTGATGAGTCGTCATTTTCAGGTTCTGGTTGCATTTGAGGGTCATTTGTGGTCCCCTTGCCCTCAAGTTATGGGATTTTAGTGATAAAGGGAGTCTACGCTACACTGAGCGTCTCTCAACTTAAGACCCAGGCCTTAGAGCATCAGTCATCTCTCAGAGAAGGGGTCTCCTGGGAAGCTATGGAAGAATTTGCCCTTCCATGAGGCCAGAACGGGAGGCTAACCTGAGACTCATTCTCAGCCCCCGCCCCATCTTTTCCTCCTGTCATGGTCATAGGTAAGAAAATGATCTGAAGATCAAACAGTAAATAAAAGTCACGATCCCATGCGCGAATTCCCTGGGTGACAGGACAGGACACCAGGAAAAGAGTTTTGGCAATTGGCAAATCTGGTCAGTTCTGAGGTCACGTCTCTTCTGTGCCATTAGTCTCGAGGGACAAGAATGAATTCATGAGTGAAGGACTTCTGGGAAGAGGACGCCGGATTCATATGTTCCCCAAACATATCTACCACTCCAGCAGCTCTTGACTAACGATCCATGGATGCATGGATGGTCTTGGGGCCAGCAAAGGAGTAGAGAAGGCCGTGCATCCTGGGGCTGGGAGCCAGGCTCAGTCAAAGAGCCTGCCTACCATACTTGAGCTTTATTCTCAGAACTAAACAAAGAGGCTTCCGTGACCAGGTCCTTCCATGGGCTCTAAGGTGTGTGGACAATTATGTTAAGCCCCACAGTGGAAAGATCGGTGGCTTTGGTTTCCTCTCAGGGAGAGCAAAAGGATGGGATTTGCTCAGGTTCCCACAGCAGGGGGTCAGGACCAAGGCAGGAGAAAGGTCTGTGAGAATACACTGTAACAGTTGATACCTGCCTCACCAGTGCATCTCCTTCGGGAGAGCCTGAAGTCCCTGAGGAGGAATACTTTGTGGTATCTCTAACCCTCTGAGGCCTTACTGAAGCCACCAGAGATCTACTGGCCTGGGAAGTAGGAACTTGGCTGTCGTATTTTACAGCTGCAATCATTTATCCTCCAAGATCTTTTTGGCTCAACTGCTCATTGAAAATAATAGTTTTTAAAGCCTTTTTTTTCTCCCCGCCTAGGGTCCCACTTGGGGGTGTTTGTAATGGTCAGAGTGCCAAGGATCAGGAACATGAGGACGCAGGACAGAAAAGAGTGTGTGTCCCCAAGCACTCCTCGTTCCTAGGTTTGCTCAGGCCTGGGGTCTGACAGGCAGGACTGAGCTAGAGTGTTACTCTGTGTCAGACCGCTTGGAGCCTTTGACTTGCCTCTCCCTTCCTATCGAGAGCTCTCTCTTCATCTCTGCCGTCCTCCGTCACACCTGGGATAGGGTAGAGGGTAGAGCCAAGGGTGGCCCTAGTCTCAGGTAGCCTGAGGTAAGTGTGGGATGGGGCCTTGATGACAGGAATATTTTAGAGGCAATGCAGGCATTTTTAAAGGCAAACAGAGGTTTAGACAGCTTGGAGCAAGCAAACTTCCTTTCCTATCTTCTTGCCACATGGACTCGGGGGAACTGAAAATGAGTCTCCGGTTTGAGCCTAGAGCAAGTGGGCCTGAGTTCTCAGGGTCTCAGTGCTCCCATCTCTCAGCTGCCCTTTGGAGCCACTAGATGCCACTGTTGGTCTAGGCTCTGGTCAGAGCAGACCTCCCGCCTGCCAAACCCTCCCAGCTGTAAAAATGGCTGGTGAGAAGAAAAAAAAAATCCACCTTATTGGGAGAAATCACGTACCTTTAGTCCCTGGTCGGCCAGGGGTACCAGGAAGTCCTGATGTGATTAAACACAAGTCAGTCAGGATGATGAAGGCCCAGGCTCTGGATCCCTGCCCTCCCTCCCTCGTTTCCCACTGGCAGTAACCAGCCAGCACTCTGCCACTCAACTTGGCCTCACTGGCTGCCTGACAGAAGCAGCAGGATTCACTCAATGGAGCTCTCATCCAGAACCCTGTCTATCTCTAAGAAATGGAGGCCCATCAGGGTTGGGTTGAAGCAAACAGAGGGTCGGGGGTTGGGGGTGGGGGGGAGGTTCCTGTCACCCTGGGTTACAAAGCCATCACTCTCCCTCTCCCTGTTACTGCTCTGGGGTCTTGCTGTGTCCAGAGTAGAAGCAGTTGTCAACATTTTCATAGCCTGGGCTTGGTTTCACTATCTTTGTCTGACTAGAGGAAGTGAGGGGCTGGGTGTGGTAAAGATTTCTTAAACCTGAATAGGTTTTACCAATGGGCTTTAATGAAGCCACCATCTAAGAGGGACCTCTGGGAGCCAGTGGCATGCAGGTGTGTGTGTGTGTGTGTGTGTGTGTGTGTGTGTGTGTGTGTGTGTAATCCACATCTGCTGGCTAAGAGACTTCCTAGCCAGCAGCGTCCTTCCTCAGTGTTCCTACCAGAGACAGAGCTCACACCACAAACAGGATCTGACATTACTGATATCAGACCGTCACCTATATTGTTCTATGTATGGGGGTGGGGTAGGGGGGTTCCCCTTATGGTGTTTCTTAGCACTCACTGTAATGGAGCCTGAGTCTGTTTTGCTAGAGACAGGAGAGGGAACGACAGGCTCATGTAACTACAGAGGTGCTGGTCATAGCGTTTGGCCTGGCAGGAGATGGCATCTAGGAGGGACTGAATGACTCACCCTGAGGTCCTTGGGGTCCTGTGAGACCTGCAGAAAAGAAGCCATCGGGCCAAGAGTTGAAGGGTTAAGGACTGCACCAAGAAGCCACAACACAACACAACCTTGCCTGCAGAGCGGGTGGGCAATGCCAGTGAAGGGTCAGAGGCGACAGGAGGACACGCCTCAGGGTGGTCTGACCCATAGTCCTCCCATCTCTGGGCAGAGAGCAATTGTTGTGATACGACCAGATGCTCCATTGGGCGATGGTCTTGAGCCCATTTTATTTCGTAGATGCTTCAGGAATATAAGGAGAGCCAGGAGTCCAGAAAGCACCCAGTCCCCATGCGCATGCACATACACACACGATGCCATCACCCCCACCACCACCACTACACTTCACCGAGCACCAGCTGAGGAGTCAGGGTTCCTGGGTGAATGGTCACAGTGTCTGGTTTTGACTTCTTCCTCCCACAGACCTGAGAATCCTGCTCTTGCCTCTCAGTGGACATGCTAGCAAGGCCTCTCCTTTCTGACTTGTAGCTACTGGTGAAGGCCTGGGTACAGCCCCAGGAGAGGAGACGGGCAAGATCCTGAGCTTGAGTTCAAGTGTTCAGTTTTGAGAGCACTCATGCCCCTTGCTTACTTTAATCTGTCAATCCTTTTCGAAAGGTCGACTTGTGGTCAGAGTTGTGTGTTGAGCCACTGAGGGTCACGGGATAAGGCTCACACACACGCCATGCAGCATCCGTGTACCTCCCACCTCCCCAGTGCGCATACACGCACGGGAACATTCCCTAGTTGCACACAGAGGACCGTGGCATCCCTTTCCTGGCTCGTTACCTGGCTTCCCTGGGTCTCCGGTGGGTCCTGGTGGGCCCCGGGCTCCAGGCATCCCGGTCAGGCCTTGTTCACCTGCAGAGAGAATGAGATATGGAGATGGCTCTCCCTTGGGAAAGTGCCTCGGAGCCAGTGGGTTTTCCTCAGCGGCTTGCTGGCAGGTAGGCGGGAGGAAGCACGGTGACCAAGACTGCTGCATGTCCCTTTGTCATCAGGATGGAGGACCCAGGCATGCATGTGGAGGCAAAGCAAGGGCAGGCAAGGGCAGCTGGTGACCATGAAGACCACAGCATGGCGACTAACCTCTGGAACCTTGCTGTCCATCGGGGCCAGCGGGACCTGGTGGAGCAGAAAAGTAAAGTCTGTTCAATACGCTCTCCTGTCCCACTAGGCTTGGAGCACATGGCCTCCTTGGCGAAAGGTTCATGCAGCTCTCCCATGGCTGCCAACCTCAGGAGCCCTGTCTTGGTGATACACTCCAACACAGTCTCCTCACAGCCTCTCCTAAGGCGTATTTCCCTGTCCCCAGTGCACCACCAGAGCAGGGCCTGCCTCGATCACCCGAGGACCCAGATGTGAAGGTCCTTCAGGTTCCTGTCATTCCCCTCTTCCTAACTTCCTTCCAACGTGAGTCCCCCTAGGACTTCCCTCATTAGCCACGCCATTGGCACCTCTGCACGGTCAGTTTTCCAAACTGGCCATGATTAAACACTTTCTCGGTTTTAAGGAACATCTGAAATGCCCTTTCTTCTTTCTGTGCCCCAGGCTATAAACCATCTCTTCTCAGGTTGTATTCTAGCTCTCTGTGCCCCTCGTGGCCACTGTCACCACTGACAAGCTTTGTTGTAACTTGCAGGGATGAAATATGCCACCCCCTAGTAGCTTACTGTCCGGCATACAGTAGGCACTTACTAATGCTAAGTCAGTGAGTGGTAGTGAAAGTGCCATATCCCCATTGCAGCGGTGGGTGGGGAGGGGTGAGCTTCTGTGGGACTCGAGGCTGAGGCCAGGCTCCCTGTCTAGATATATGCATCTCAGTCATGGCTAGTCAAAGGGTGATGGCTTGGAAGCCATCCCTGAGGTGGACCATTGAGGGGTTTTGTGGAACCTCAGACCTTGGAAGTCCTTGGTAGACAGGAAGTAGCCAGGGAAGAAGGGCAATGCCTATTCCAGAACTATGAGAATTTCCCAGAAACCTGCAGCTAGAGAGCCCCTGGGGTGCTCAGCTCAGACTGCGGGACACTTACCCATTGCTCCTTTGGCTCCAGGTTCACCCACAGCTCCAGGCAGACCTCGGATGCCAGGCTCCCCTGCAAAGAACAAAGGACCTGCTGCTGGAGGCTAGCGAGCTATAGCGTCTCCACAACTGGGAGTACTCGGGTGCCTGCTTCCTCCTGCGTACTCTTCACCCAGAGGAGCTGACAGGGGCAACCTCTGCGTTGCCACCAAGGTCGGAACCACCCTCCAGCTCTGCCCCGTAGGCAGCAGGTTCAGACTGACCCAGAAGCCATGGTTAATCTGAGGGGCACATGTATGAGTGCGGTTTCCCCTGTGGTCAAAGCGCTCTCACTTTCGGCCATCTTTAAGCCATGCAGTTGGCAGGATGTGAGCAGCAGAGCAACGGATTGGTGTGCACTTTAGGCTGCTTTCGGAATTGATTCTTAATTTCCCCAGCCGGATTCCCCCAAAGGATCAAAGACAGCTTTAGCCTTTGCACCAAACAGACACGGCTTGTAGCTAAACGGACTGCATTTAGACACGTGCTTAACCTCCAACCCTGGTGTATCTAATTTTTGTCAGAGCTTTACTTAGAGTAGAAGTACTTTGACAGTTCTAAGACAGAAATTCTGTGTTTGTCCCACTTCTGGTGATTGCTAGGTCTTAAAAGGTCATGAATGGGTTACTGACCTGTGAGGCCTCTGGGTCCTTTCTCACCCTGGTCACCTAAAAGAAATGTGGGGTACAGGGGGGAGGGGAAAATCATCAATTATGAACAAGGAAAGCAATCTCCCTTCATGACACGGATCACTGCAGCAGGATGCTGGAGAGTCAGCTCACAGATGATGCTGGAGAAGCTGGTCCACCCATGATCCACCCACCACATGATTCCCTCACAACCTCTGCTGTGGCTAATTTAGGTGTCCTGGGCACACAGAGGGCAGACACCTCAGAGTGTGCCTCCTTACCACTGTGAAGACCACTGGACAATGCCTATGTGATGTGGGTACTTTGTTCCCTTCTTTGGGCCTCAGTTCCCCTCTCTGAGAAGCTGGGGAAGAATGAACTCTCAGCCCCCTCTCGGCCCGAGAGCCATATGTGCCCTCGGACCCTGTACACAGGTTGTGTCTGGGCGCCTGGCATCAGAACAGACCATGGGGAAAACTGAGTCGCGGCGGGAACTGTATACCTTTGGGTCCTGGTGGTCCCACGAGTCCTTTGTCACCTGAAAGGGAGACAGGTACCTTAGTGTGGAAAGTCCTGTAGTGGATGGCCAACAAGGGCCAGTGTCTGTCTCTGAAGACAGCTTTTACCCCATACTGGTTTCACCTCCCGCCTTGTACTTGGTGGCTTGCGGTCATGTCTGTCAGACCCTCTCTGAACCCCGAGTCCCTGGACCTTCTTCTTGAATGAGAGGTCTCCACAGAATGCTTTTATTTCCTGCTCCTCCCCTAGCTTACCTTTGACACCCGGAAGTCCCACTTCACCTCGGAGCCCTTGGGGACCCACAGAGCCTGCCCAACAGAGGATAACATATAATCAGGTGACTGTCCCATCTTGGACACACATGTACATTTAAGCCTGGATACCCTGAGGGGAGAACTGGAAGCCAGGCGGCACACATACACAGAGGTGCACATGCACCTTGAAGCAGAAGTCAGGGGCTGCTCCCCGTTGGCTCCCTCATCTCTCTAGGCTCCTGCTGGCCCACCTTGATCCCTGCCAGTCACCAGGCTCAGGCATTAGAATGCCCCAAAGGATGCTGACAGAGACACTGACTGTAGCTTAAGCTCTCCGGGTAACAGGATGGGTGATTTGGCACATATGGGACAAGACAGAAGCTGGATGGGAACTTCCTGATAGTGAAGCCACTGGGAGGTCTCAGACCTGACACCAGTCCCTCAGTGATCTGGATAGGACACGTAAGCTCAGCCGCAGGCTACACCGTGGACTTCCGTTTTGTATGTCCAGGAAGCCTTTCGTACAATCACTTCTTTTGCTTTCAAAATGTTTGGCTTTCCCTTCAACATCCCTTTCTCTACCACAGAAGCAGCATATATTTACAAGCAGCACTGACCTGGGGGGCCCTGGGGTCCAGGAGAGCCACTGGTACCTGAGAAACAGGAGAGAGACAATCATCAGAAGGCCACGTCGTGGCTGGGACAACTGACCCCAGTGTGAAGGGCATGTGAAGTTCCAGGAGCTCATTCTGAGGGCTGTATGGGTCCTTGTTAGGACAGTACACCAGAGGGTCCAGGTGTGACCCTTGTGGGGAGGCAGCTTGGCAGGGTCCACAGACCTCTGCTTCTTCCTAAGATATAGGAAGACACACGTCTAGATCATAGGTGAAGAGGAGAGGCTGCCGTTGGGCTGCCCTGTGTGTGTATTTGGGTCCAAGTCAAGGCAGAAATCACCTGGTTTCTCACTGGACAGACATAGGGATCTGTCTCACACCCGGCTATAAGGGCAAAATCGTAGCCCAAGTCTTGACAACCAGAACTCCTTTGTGGAGGGACACTTGTAGCCATCTAGTACAGATCTGGGGGCTATCAACCAGCACTCTTGGGAAGTCCAGGTCCTGCTTCTCTGAATGCGGCCCCTCCCTGAAAGCTGGAGATGGTCTTCACGACATACCTCTGAGACCCGGAGAACCCGGGACACCGGGAAGACCCCGAGGACCTTGTTCTCCAGCAATCCCTGAGGAGAAACAGCAGAAGCATGCTGAGAAACTCCTGCCCTGGCGGGGGTTTGGAAGGGAGGCTTCCCACTCTGCCAATGGTCCACTAGGTGCCTCTCATGGTGAGACTACTAATGAGTCACAGTCTCTATGAACTCTGGCACCCAGACAGCAGTCCTCGGTGACTTTACCCGAGCAGCCTTTTTTGGGGAGGGGGAGGCACCAAAAGATTCCTGGTGTCCTCCTCAGTTTCCCGTAACATCTGTCTTATGGTTAAGAAGCTGAGTTCAAAACCTCCCCAGCTCCCTAAAGCTCTAGGCTTCTCTGACTCAGGCATTCTGCCTTTTGCTCTGCCGAGTCCCAGCCCCAGAGGCTGGAAGGCCCCAGTCTCACCCCACACCTGACTGTGCTTCCCGCTCTGTGGAGGACCTGGCTGCTCCTTACCTGCTCTGGGAGGGTCACTTCCCCGAGACCTCTCTCTCTGGGTAAGCCCCCAAATCACAGATTCTTCCTTAGCCCTGGATCAGACCCTGCGGCCTGGCCACACTTCACCACTAGTAAGTGGCCTTTGCAGGGTGTACACAGACCTTCCTGACTATCCATCCCTGCAGGCGTTCAGCCAATGCTGCCAGGGAAGGGAGGTGCGGTAGGGAGAGAGGGTGGATCCTCTCGGGGTAGGCATCACGTCTTACCTCTGTCTCCTTTCTCTCCAGACCCAGGAGGTCCAGGTTCACCAGGAGGTCCCATGGGGCCTGCTAGTCCTCTCTGGCCTATGGGTCCTTCCATGCCTGGATCTCCTAAAGGTGGGAATGGTCAACCTCACAGTTAGGGTCCCGTGCCATGGCCCACAGACAACCCCTCCTCAGCAGAACGATGGCCCAGTGCCTCTTCTAGACCTCTGTTGTCCCTCTTCCTCTGCAGCCTTTGCTCAACCCAGGACCAGAGTGACCCTGTGGGTATCTGACATCCTGCCTCTGCCTCAGATCTGTAAGTTCCTTCTCAGTTCACCAGGAGGCAAAGCTGTCTTCGCACCGGTTTAGCCTTGATGTCGTATGTTGCTTGCTGCCCTTAGCCACTCCCGTTGCCTCTTCAGCTTCCAGCCCCCTCATCTACCTTCCGGGGCTTTGGCTTCGGTTGTCCCCTCTGTTCTGAATGTGTCCCTAGGTGTATGCCTACTGTGCCCTCTCCTTTTTCAAATTCCCTGTCCAGCTCTCCATCTTTTTCTGTTGTAGTTTCTGCTGCTGTCTTCTCACACAGGGTCTACTGAGTGAATGCTTAAGAGCGAGGAGGAAATGAACGCTTAGGAAAGGGGGCTCTTACCAATGCTGCCTTTTTGTCCCTTTGGTCCTTCCGGGCCGGGGTGGCCCAGGGGCCCAGGGGTACCTGGGGGTGTAAAAGAAGATCTCAGCCTGTGCTTCCTCCTGAAGTTGGCAGCTAGGACTGAGCGCACGCAAACCAACAGCACCAGAGATCACTGCAGGTTACACACCTGGGATCCCAGGAAGGCCTCGGTCTCCTGTGGGGACAAAAGAAAAGGAGATGTCAGACGGAGAACCTGGCCTGGTCCCATGAGGAGCCACTAGCAGGATTCACATGGGAATCCCGGGAACGGATACATCCAGTTCCATTCAAATTGCTAAAACCACAGATACTTTCTTGTATCCTTAGGCCCCATAAGTTGTCCGGGACATAATTATAGAGAAAATTGGGTGGTTTTCTGAAGTTCAGATGCATTCAGAAGTCCTGCCCTTTACCTGACATCATATCAGGCTCCAGAAGTACCAAGCTCCCATCCTACGTAGGGTCAGGAGGAGTGTGGGCTTGCGGGCGTTGGGAGGCGGACTTAAGTGGGGGGCCAGGGTGTGTGCTGAAGTTGGACGTGTGTGGGAACCATGAAGGAGACAAACGGGAGTGAAGGACCGACAAAGGAGGGTCCCAGTTCCCGCCTGGGATCTCTTGGGAAGTGAGTTAGAGCAGAGTCAGGTCAGAGGGGAATCTTTCTCCTGGAATGGGGCTTCCTAGGTATGGCACCCCTGAGGGCAGAACCCCTGGGGGTGAAGACAGAAGTTTCCTGGGCCCACCCATATCCACTGGGAAGGGCCCAGAGTCTCTGGGTAGTTCCTTCCCACGCCAGCGTTTGTAAGACTCCCAGTGAAATTAGGCAAGAGAAGCTGCTTTGTGTTAGCAAGGGCCGATGGGACCCCCTCTTCCAGCATGTGAGGATTGTAGCTGGTTAAATCTTCTTTCTCAGCCTGAGGTGTTTCCTGCTTGCTTTAACCCCTCACCTCCCCAGTGTTTAAGGTACGTGTCTTTGGAATACTTACCTTTAGGTCCTTGACTCCCCGTGTCACCTAAAACCAGAAAGACGATACTGTGAGATCGTGTAATAACCAAGAACCACTTTTACACCCGTGCTTCACAGAGGTCTGACAACATATGAGCCACATATCAAAGGGAGAGGCCGATCCCTGCAGCCCTGCCAGACACACAGGCACAGACCACTAGGCTTCTCCTGTGTGGTGCCTAGGCTTCCAACCCTGCTGTGATGTCTGACTGACTGCAGATCCTTCTGACAGACAGTTAGGTGGTATCCACACTCTTCCGTTTGGACAGATGAAAAAGATTCCAATCCCAGGGAAACATGCCTTCCTTCCAGGACTAAGAACAGGGGAAAGGGCGGGCCATTCCAATACCTTTTGGACCAGGACTTCCTCTGAGATTTCCTACAAGAAAGAGCGAATCTTGAGACACACGCACACACACACCTGCTAGCCATTAGAAACATAGCCTCCGCCCCCTTGTCATTCCAATGATCTTGAACAAGTCTCTCCTGGACTCAGTTTTCCCACAGTGAAAATGGAATCCCAGCCCAGTTCCCTCTTGCCTCTTAGAGTAATGGAGGGACAGGATGGGAGGGGGAGAGAGGCTGAGTAGTGCCCCCAGGACAGACATAAGGCCACCCAAACCCAGTGTTCTGGGCTCCCTGGCCTTGTCCCTAGCCCGCTCTCACCGTTCTCCTGCTCTGTCATCAGCTTGTTCCTTACAAACAGCCAGATGGCCTCCTGGCCGTAGCCGTCCATGTCAGCCTTGCTTAATCCAGGTCCCAGGCTGGGTGCCTCACCCTGGAGGCGGTCCCTGCTGCTTCGGTCCGTCTTGACGATGTCATGATATAGCACCTTGGTCTTTTCCAGCTCCTCCACGCGAGCTTTCAGCTTCCTTACCTCCTCCGCTGTGAGGGACACACGTGAGCCATCCCTGAGGACTGAGTCTGGCACTTGCCCTGGGGCCCTGGGTCTGGGGGCCTTCTTTATACCCATGGGTACATATTTCAGCAATATGGATGCAGAGACAATCCTCGTGGCTGATAGTGACCAATGTCCTCCTGAACCTCAAGGAACCCTGGCCCTGTCACCACCGGAACTGAATACAAACAAAGCTGGTTCTCCTTCCTCTGGGAGGTGGAGAGGTAGTAGCAAGGAAAGAGATTAACTGCTCAGGCAGAAATACCATGGGGCAGTGTGGCCCTGTTAAAGGCCACCCGTGAAGGAGCCTGGGACCTTAGACTCCCAGCGTTCTACATGGTGAGCTCAAATCTGTACTGGGTTCACGCTTGTGAGCTCCAGCCACGTGGACCCAACACTCAGGACCACTTGTGGTTTCCCATCCCTAGGAAGGGGTAGAGGGGCTGGGGACTGGAGGCTTGGCCGCCTTGACACCTACCCAGGGCAATGAGGCCGAAGAGCAGACCCAGCAGCAGCAGCCAAGTGAGCAGCAGGCCCAGCAGCCACTTCCACCAGCTGCAGCAGGAGCCGCAGGGGCACCAGGCAGGTGCAGCCCCCCATGTTCCACCGCCGCCGCCACCACCACCACCACCACCGCCCGCGACTCCGCTTTTGCCTCTGCCACCACCGACACCTCGGTCGTAGCTGTGGTTTTCTGTGGAAGAAACAGGAAGAGTGAATTGAATGCAGGGGGCTCCTGCCTATCTATCTGCCTTTAGAATTGGTAACATCATGTGGGGAAGAGGAGGAGGAGGGAGAAGAGGAGGAGGGAGAGGAGGAAGAGGAGGAGGGGAGGAGGAGGAAGGGAGAAGGAGGGAAGGAGGAGGGGAAGAGAGGCAGGAGGAGAAGCATGAAGAGGAGGAGGAAGAGGAGGGAGAAGAGGAAGAGGAGGAGGGGAGGGGGGGGAGGAGGAGGAAAAAGAGAAGGAGGGAGAAGAAGAGAAGGAGGAGGAGGGGAGGGGGAGGAGGAGGGGAAAAAGAGAAGGAGGGAGAAGAAGAGGGAGGAGGAGGGGAGGGGGAGAAGAGGAGGAAGGGAGGAGGAGGGAAGGAGGAGGGGAAGAGGAAGAGGAGGAGGAGGAGGAGGAGGAGGAGGAGGATTTGAAATCACGTGCATGCAACTTTTCATGAACACAGGGTTAGGGCTGGAGAGTAAGTCTGAAAACCCTAGACTTTGGCTGTGTGACCCTGACACCTTATAAAACGAGGTTCAAAGATGACCTGCTTCATAGAACGGGTTACGGAGTGAAATCATCGGAGGACTCAGCCCACAGCGCTGGCTTTAATACATCGTCACTGTTTGAGAGTGTCACACACATCTGTCCCAATGCCTTCATCTGATTAAGCCTAAACTGGCATATTCTGGTCGCTGTGCCTCACTGACACGCTCGCCTGTGGTTCCCACAGTGCCTTGGAGATACACTTAGCACCGTGAACCTAAGAACTTGCTTCAAAAGGTAAAGCTGGCGGTTCTCTTAGGGAGATGGGAACTTCACGCATTCTCCCCCAAGGCTGGGGAGGAGGTGACGAAACCGCAGGGGAACAGCACCATCTTGGGCCTGTCCTGTTAGCCTATCCTGGTGGGAGACTCTGGGCCTCAGGGATCACACAGGCTGACGGTTAGGAGGTGGAGCCTGGGAAACATCGTCTTTGTGACTCCGTGGTTACCCACCGCCCTCAGCCTGTCGACTCCCTTTCTAGCCTTCTTACTTTCTGGCCTTTAGGAGGCCTGACCTGAACACCTCCCATGCACCATCGTCTGTCCCGCTAACCATGGCCGGACCCTCAGATCCTTCCACAGCAGGGCCCCCCATTCTTACTCACCTGCCGAGATGGCTTTGCTCTTCGTAGACACAGTGTTTAGGTCTCCTAGAAGCACATACATAAGTTTGCAGCTGATCACGAGGAGTGGAAGATCACACAAGCATGTACATGTGTACCCCACACAATTCACCCTCATACATGTGCACCCCCATACGTGAAACCCCATGCAATGAATGCCCCATGTGACCCCTCCACCTGTACACCCACACATGCACCCCTACACACATGTACCCCACACAGTGTACCCCACACGTGCACGCGCGTGCACACACACACACACACACACACACACACACACACGCCCGTTCCCACATTAAAACTGCAGCTTCCCACCCAGTAAGTCTCTACATTCCTAACACTCTTGTGTGAGGCCACTTGACCCCACGTCAGTGTTACAGTCTCAGAAGACAAAGCAATGAGATGCAACTTTGTTGACATCGGGTGGACAGGGCCGGATTTGTCTCACCGTTCACATCTGCCTTTAGACATGTGTCAGCGGCATACACAGCCTGCTTCTCCTTTTTCAGGGTGTCCTCTGAAAAAGACGCTGTGCAGAGAGCTGGTGATAATCTGGTCTGTTCTCCCCCCCACTCTCCCCGGGAAGACCAAGGTTAGCCTAGTAGGAAGTTAGTCTAATTTTCCTGGGCTAATCTCCCTCACTGGGGCTAGCCTCCTGTTGCCCACAGACTCCCTGTGGGAGCCCTCAAGTTTTCCTGGCTTCTCTGCACTCCAGGCAGGTCCATCAAAATGGGATCCCTATGATTTGATGACTCAACCGGTTCAAACCACCTTGTGAGAGTGTTGGACCTCCTGCACTAAAGCCCACGCCACCCGCTCCGCCCGCACCCTGGCTTACTTGAAGAGATGCTGGCGGGGGAGGCAGTGAAGACCTTCCCACTGTCCTTGGACATGATCAAGAGCTCCATCTCCTTCTTGGCGGGCACGTTGTCTTTCTCCAGAATCAGGAACTTGCAGTCTTTATGCAAGAGGTCGTCGCTCTGGACACTGGTGGTGCAGGCTGTAGAGGACAGAAGTGGGTGAGGGGGGAGGAAAGGAGGTTCGCCAGCGTGCATGGGGGTGCTCCTGGTCTCTTAGACAGTGATGCTACGAAGCTTCTTACCGGCTAGGTCTGGCTATCATGAGGTTAGACCAACATCAGCAGCGCTGGATGACTGGTTTATGGGCTATCTCCCTACCTGTAGGCATAAGGTCTTCCTTGATTTTGTAGAGGTCTCCTTCACCAGCTAAGCCCTTTTTAAACTAATTGGATAGAGTTGTGTCATCCTGGGCAGCCTTATGCTAGCGCTCTACCCCCTCGTGCATGGACCACATGTCTACCACATCACTTGCTCGCTTGGGGACCATGTCATTCTCTGGAACTGTCTGGTGTACTGTGTATTTCTAATCTGCTCTACCCCCCTGGATTGTCCTGCTCTCCCCACGAGTCTTGTCCACATGCTACCCTGGCACCTGGAAAACCAAACTGTTTGACACTAAACACCGGATAGTCAGTGAAATTTTAATTTGAATGAATGAATTTCTGATTAGGAGGCGACCCACCAGGATCTAAGCACTGGAAGAAACAGCTCGTTGCATGGGGGTGAACTCAAACTGATGAAGGTTCTGTAGAAAGCAGTGAGGTGCTGGCAGCTCCTTTTGGGCTCCCTGCCTCTGACAAACCTATCGTGTAGGTTTATCATGTGATAGGAGAAGGCCAACAGTTCCCAGATAAGTGTGGTGGCTGGGGTGTAACAGACAGTAGGCAGGTGTGAGGGGTGGAGCTTCCTGCTCCTGGGAGGACACCAAGGGGGTGCTCATCTCTGTAGAAACATCCAAGAGACCTTTGGGGTGAGCTGTGTCTGTGGGTCCCAGGCCACGCACGGATTCTCGCCTCTCTTCTAGGATACCATGTGTTCTACCAGAGCACTTCTTTCTGTGTGCCAGCCTGGGCCCTCGAAGCTGGTACTAGTACTCACCGGCAGAGGTGGACACGCCGGTGCTGGTGACAGTGGGTGGCTGGGACACGTTTTTCTTCACACCGTATGCTGCAGGAGAGAAAGCACCAATGAGCTGGCTCACCCGGGAAGGTGGCTCAGGAGCCGTTTGATCAGCCCAGAGGAAGCCCATGAAATCAATTCTCCCCAGCAGTGTGGGGCTTAATGTCCTATCTTGTTCTAGTTCTTAAGCCCACTGCCTTCCGGAAGGCCTCTTAGACCTTATTCTTTACAAACTCACTTAATTCCTGTTGTGTTACAGGATTCTCTTAGTGCTTCCTGCGGGCTGGGTGTTTTCTACTCCGACTAAGGAACAGGCAAGTTGGAAGCAGGAACTGAACACCGCCACGCCCCTTCTCCTGCTCTAACCCCAGGTCTGCACAGGGGCAGTGGCCCGGGTGGCACACCGTAAAAACGACCACTAAGATTTATTTGTGTGGCAGTGGGCTGCAGAAAAGTGAGCTGTGAGCTCAAGAGACCACTGCCCTGACCTGCTGGGCTGAGGGATGTGTGGGAAGGGGAAGTCGAGGAGTCACAGGGTGAGGGGCTCGGTTTACAGGCTCCCTGTGTATTTTACTCATATCAGAGATGGTGAGGGATGAAAGCTGGCCTCTCTAGGCTTGGAGGGAGGGCTGTGTTTTATGGGTGGGAAAAAGGCCACTCGGTCCTTTCAACTGTTTGTAAAAAGGTTTGTGGTAGGTTGTAGCCTCTGAGGGCTGTCAGTTCCCAGTTCTTGCGCTACCAACCTGTGGAAGCGGTGGTTGTGCCATGGGAGAGGACAGAAGAGCAGGGGGCCAGATTGTTCTGCATGCCAAACACTGTGAGAGAGACAGAGGATAGATAAGGAGATTCCCCGGGTGTCCGAAGCCTCCTGGAGCCCCCTCCCTCCCACCCCACACCCCAGATCATTTTTGTGAGAACTCTTTTTGCTAGTGGCAGACTGTAAAACTTTCCCGGTTTTCATTGCTCTTAGTAACGTGATCATTTCCCATCCAGAGTAAGCATTATTAATGACTGTTTCAGGGAAAGAGCCATGTGCCTTCATAGCAGCGGTGCCAAATATTAGCCTCCCTCGAAATCCTAAAATATCCCGTTCCTGTAGCTCTCTATGGCTAGCGAGTTGGTGCACAGCGTGGGAACTGAACACAGACACCTGAGCTGAGAAACACCAACATGGCGGGTTTCCACCTTCCCTTTCAACCCTTCTGGATCAAGCACTGAAACCTCCCCGGTCCCCCACCCACTTTTGAGACAGCATATCTTCTTCATACCATAGAGAAAGCACCAATGAGCTGGCTAACCCGGGAAGGTGGCTCGGGAGCCGTTTGATCAGCCCAGAGGAAGCCCATGAAATCAACTCTCCCCAGCAGTGTGGGGCTTAATGTCCTATCTTGTCCTAGTTCTTAAGCCCACTGCCTTCCGGAAGGCCTCTTAGACCTTATTCTTTACAAACTCACTTAATTCCTGTTGTGTTACAGGATTCTCTTAGTGCTTCCTGCGGGCTGGGTGTTTTCTACTCCAACCAAGGAGCAGGCAAGTTGGAAGCAGGAACTGAACACAGCCATGCCCCTTTTTCCTGCTCTAACCCCAGGTCTGCACAGGGGCAATGGCCTGGGTGGCACACCGTAAAAACAACCACTGGGCTTTATTTAAAGCAGTTTATTTGAAGACCCCCTCTTGAGGCAGCGTATCTCTATACAGCCCTGGAACTCACTGTGTACATCAATATGGTCTTGAACTCAATGTTTACCTGCCTCCCCTCTGGGGTTCTGGGACCAAAGGCGTGCATCACCACACCCTGCTAAATCCTTGCCTCAGTTTCGACCTCATGGCTTGTGGTTGTCCAGTTACCTACTTGACGTAATCTAGAATCACCTGGGAAGATTCTCAGTGAGGGACTGTCTACCTCGAGTCAGCCTCTGGACGTGTCTGAGGGTGTTGTCTTCACTGCCTTAACTGGTGCTGCTCTCAGTGCCTATATATGGATTCTAGCTCCCGGTGGTCACGTGCCCTCTACTGCCCCCCACAGGCAGTTCACGGTAATGGTGAGCAAGTACACTTGCAGGCAAAACATTCATTTACACGAAATAAACACAAATAAACTCTTTTCAAAATAGCATAAGGGGACAACCAAGGTGAGAAGGTGGCAGGCTCTGACCTGAGGAGCAGCTGCTGAGTCCCGGGTGCAGGGTGGGAGAGCAGGACGCCATGTTATTTGGCACTCCAAAGACTACAGTGGGAAAAGAAAGCAGGTGACAGTAAGGCTCAGGGCAGGGCAAAAGCTCAGACTCTGGGAGAGTCAGAAGAAATGCTGGGATCTGGCTCGTGTGTCTTGTTACACTTCTGTTGTTAGAGGGAAAAAACCAAAACCTTAGTATTCAGTTCTCCCTCTTTGATGCAGAGAACCAGAGGCTTACCCTGTGGTATCTTAGGTCCTAGCCAAAGGTGGTTTTGGATGGCCAGACCTGGAGTAGACAGGTGGATCCAGTTAATGGCTCTCTTGTTAGTGGCTCCATTTTGTAGAGAGGGGTCTCGGAAAATTGATTGAGTTGTTCAAGACTCCCACAATCAATTCACACTCATTGACACACGTTTTTCTGATCCCTTTTCTCCCATTATATTTATCCCATCTAGAATGTTCACTCTACAAAAATTACCTGCTAGACTCTAGTTGATAAGGTTGAAGTGAACGGGCATCTGGTGTGATATGCCTTGGCCAATAGGCCATGAAAAGCCCCTCCCAAGAGACTGTAGGGATGGCATACCACGAGGGAGATCATCATTAGCAGAGTAGAGCTGTGGCCGTCCCCATGTGGGGGTGACGAGCCCAGCCGGCATACCTACCTGACCCTGCTGAGTAGGCATTGGTGTTGACGAGGGATGTGCTCTGGGTCGCTATGTTGTTGTGATAGGTCCCCATGGAGGACCCCGCCGGCAAGGTGGAAGACCACATGTGGGGGGGAAAGTTGCTGTCCAGTATTGTCGAATCATAGGTTCCTGACACTGGAAACAGAATGCACACATACTTCACTGGGAGAGATTTGAACTCTTCCCTGCTGGGTCTTCCCTAAGTTTAGCACTGAGGGTCCCATATCTTAAGAACTCCTGTCAGTCATTCTACTTTTGACTGAAGTCAAGATGTGATCTCTTAGATCGCAAAATCTTGCCAGTTCTTGGTGAGATTTGATATTAGTTTGCATTAGTGTCTTCTAAGCCTTTTTTTCCCCCTACCTCTTGGTGGCCTGTCTCCATCAATGGGGACAACTAACTCCCTTACTGCCTCAATATTTTCAAAGATGTCAAGGGGTAGTTCACTCAGGAGCTACTCATAGTCATCCTTAGCAAATGCGGGGTATGGACTCGACAAAGCTCCTCGATCGCAGTAGCTTTCTTGCTTAGATCATTAAAGCATCTCTGTGAGTCAACCAGACCCGAAGGCACTCTGTCCCTGACAAGGATTTTCACAGATCTTCAATTTCTGCCTATTACATGGGAGAGGGGGCTGGCCAGGCCGTTGCTAACATGCTTGGAGGCTTGGCTTTATAGGGAAGTCACACAAGGAAGGTCGCAGTATCAAGACTTTCCCAGACAAGCACAGAAGATGTCAATTCTTTTCTCATCCCTGCCCATGGCTCTGCCGACTCCTCTTTCTGTCATCCCGAAGAAGCATTTCTCTCATGGAAGACGCACGCTCCATTAAGGGTGCCGAGAATGCCTCGTCCCATGTGACCCTAGTCTTGGAATCCTGTTCAGCTTCCCAGCAACCCTCGTCCTCTTCATGGCATCGACTATACCTCTCTTGTACAGAGCCTTCTCTCAAGGCTTGACGCACAGTAGGCGCAGGATAAATGCTCCATTCCCGACGATGACGAGAACAGTACAACTCTCCTCTCAGTCTCTTTTGGGGAACCCCACCAACACACCTAGCACTCTCAGAACCTGCTGGGGGGGGATCTCAAGGATTTAGAGTTGGGTACCAGATCCTCGGAAGATAGCCAATCAGGCGGATGAGAAGGCCCCGCCCAGACGTTCACAGTGCGGAAAGAGCAGGAGTTCAGTATTTTTTCCCATTCTGGCAAAACTGGAATTTCTTCAGGGCACACCTGCCACATTGTCCCCATGACCACAGCAGACTGGAGCCGCCAAGCTTACCTGAGTGGGAGCTCGCTGTCACCGTTTTGGTTTCTACGGTGCCTTTCTTGGGGATGGGGAGTGTGTTGGAGGTGTTCCTGGTGGGGCTCGCACTGGCGGATCGGCTCCCCTTCAGCAAGCGCTTCACCTCATCCAGCTCTGTCCCTGCAGAGAGCCCCAGACTTTCCCATC